>NC_143570.1:64268750-64425000 GCF_054136105.1 Typopeltis vanoorti | reverse complement strand
TTTTTTGTTTTCAAAAAATGGGATCCCTAGTCTACATACTAGATTACAAAGTTTAATAACTGAAAATAAATGAATTTACAATTACTTACATTTATCTATTTTAAAAAATCTTTAATTGTTGATTGTTTTTCGTTTTTTTTATTTATTTTTTTTTTTGACATAGCGCCAGATTGCTTTCCACTGAGTCCAATGCTTGACCTGTTTTTCACTAATCTGTTCAAAGTGGACACGGAGAGTCCGAGATCTTTTGCTAAATGCACACGTTTTCTGGCATGTCAATCTACACGGCGCAGAATTGCCATCTTTTCTTCTACCGAAATACATTTTCTGTCTTTTTTCTCCATGTTAGTAACATGGATAATCCACCACCGCAACTTGAAAGCAATTTTCACATGCTAAAATTATGTAGCAGAAATTCTGCAATATCAATTTGTACTATGATTGAAAAATCATAGTATCGCTCTCACTACATTACTGTTGCAAGCCTGCAAGTCACTGTGATGGTGGGAAACAAAACTACAGCCAAAAGTAATGCCATCTGGGAACAGAAATGCTCAGATTTCCGCAGAAATCGATTTTAAAATCAGTATTGCCACCCGAGAAAAAAACACAAATCACAGGAAATAATGTCCACATCAAGTTTTAATGGCGGGAAAACAATATATTGTAAGAATAGGCTTTATATATATATATATATATATATATATGTAGAAGTATTTTTACCTTGGGTATAAATAAATAAATAAACCTGGAGTAAAACCAGGTTTAATATATATATATATATATATATAAATTTCATTCATTTACAACCAACTGAAACTTTGTTTCTAGATGTGCCTTGTTTTTTTGTTAACACACACACACACAAACCGAGCATCTATGGGAAAGCAAGTGTAGGGAATAAGTGAGAGGGAGGTTTTCAGTGCAGATATGGATTTATAAAAATACAGGAATTGTGTTGGAGAGAAGTAATGTTTAGAATGAAAAAACAATTTCATCATCATGGCTGAAGAGGCTATGGATGTGATATGTTTTTGTTAGGATGCACTAAATGTGAATGTCAACCAAAGAAGAGAAAAGTAATCTTGGTTGGCAATCAGAATATCATTAAAGGTGAGGAGAGCAAAGTGCCTTTCTCTTGAAGTATAAGATAGAATTTTGTTTAGGTAGCTCTGAGATTCACTAGATTATCTCTAACCAAGCTGAAAATTGTTAAAGGGATTGGTGTTTAAGGCTATATAAAATCTTGAAGCTTGAATGATTGGAACACTTCAAAGTTTGTGAATGAATAGAAGGAGTGGATTGTACCATCATCAGCAAAACTATAAACAGGTGTTAGTAAGAGGTCATTGACACTTGGGAAGGCAGAATGTGGATAAAAGCACTGAGACCTGAAGTACTCCAGCACTGAATGGAATCTGATGAGATGCCTACATCCTTTCTTGTTCAAATGCAGTTCATCACTTGCATGAAGCTCTCCTCTTTTCATATGCAAACCAAGCCTCTTCAGAATTCAAGCCACTCTTTTAACATATTTTGGCTATTATGCTGGTATCCTGAAGTTACAAGAATTAATTTCCATTACTTTGTCCTGTGAAGAAACGTATGACAAAGGGGGTAGAAATCTGGAGGAAAGGAATACAAATATCTCATTACTAGATCATAAGGATATGTGTAATTTACAACAAGTAGCATACTTCAAAGTCAAGAGTAAATGTAATGAAAGAAATAACAACAAGAAATGAAATTCTATATGATTCAGGTCCTCCTGAAATCATATGACTACCCAGAGGCCTGGACATACCTAAAATTAAAAATTACTGAAAAGAAAGTACAATAAACAAATACATTTTGTTTCTATATCAATTTTAAACTTACTTGATTAGCTGACAAATATCTAGTGTCTGAATCATAATTTCTGGAGGACAAGAGGGAGGACTGCATCTCTCTCTAAAACCAATACTCCAACTATTACCAAAATCTTCACTGCCATGCATTAGGATTCCACTAGGTGTTTCAAAGTCATCAAAAGAATTGTTGTTAAAATTACCACAGAGACCAGCAAGTTGGTATTTTAAACAATTAGATACCTTAAAAACAAAATAAAATTGTTTTACATTATATAGATTTGCTAGCTTTAACATTAATATAATAAATAATCATGACAGGAAACGATTAAGTTATAAAAAAACAACATTTATTATTAATCTTACAACATAAAAGATTGAAAAATATACAACAAAAGGTTAGGAGGAGAGAGGGAAGAGGGAAGATAATAATTTTTTTCTTAAACTTCTATAAGCTTCTTCTTTGGGAACAGTACCTGAGAAACTTACTCCAGGAGACAGAGGTGTATGGAATGAAAGAGCAGAAGGAATTACTTCAGTGGATAGCTAGTTGAACTGTGAATGGAAATTGCCTTAGCAGCTGCTTGCATTTCAATATGTTTCAAAGAATTTGTAGACAAGAAGGTGAAACATACAATACAGAGAAACATGGCATGGCAACAATATAACACACGAATGATAATAATCAATACTATGAGGAGAACAAAGAACAGGCAACGAGAGTGACTCAGTTGGTAAGAGTAGTAAAAGTGCAGTATGAGCAGCGGTTAGCTAATTAAGTGAAACAAACAAAAAAAGAAAGAAAGAAAGTAAAAAGGAATGATTATGGTAGAAAGAAATTTTGGAGAAATTAGTATAAGGAATTAGTATTAGTATGCTGCAGAAGGTATAGTTGAGATTAAATTTTCTTATAAAGTGTTTAGTCCTCGTGAATGTGATATCATGGATGTTTCAGTGCAGTGGATAATGAGAAGGAGAGAATGACTGAGCAAGGACTATATAAGGAATTGAGAAAACTTGATAATGCTGTGGGACTTGATATATCACCATGTATTTTGAAGGAATGTGTCAGAGTTGACATATGCCATGGCATATTTTTTAATATGAGTCTTACATTGGGTCAAGTTCCAAAGGAGTGGAGAAGCAAGGGAAGACTGTACAGCTTCATATGGGAGGAAGGGGGGGAACAGAACTTAAGCACCAAATTGTGCTTAAGTTCTGTCTGTGCAGATGCTGTGGTTGAAGTGTTGGAGAGCACAGCAAGAACAATGATCCAGAATTGGGTTAACAACAGTTGTATTGTGTTTGATGGACAGCGTGGAATTGCTAAAGGGAAGTCACGTTTTCTCTGTGTTTCCCTTTTCCTCCAAAATACGAGCACTGGAAGTTAATCTTGAACTAAATGATGATCAGTGCTGCGAAGCAAGTTCATCTTTGCCTGTGAATGAACTCCATGACCTAATCGCATCAACAGTACATGACTCGATGGAGGCCAAAAACAAAAAAAAATTCAATGCAGTTATTTTGAACTTTCCAACAGAAAATGGAAAATCACTATAAGAAGACATCAAATTAGCAGAAGAATGCAACATCAATCCTAAAAATATTGTCAGGTGCCATGGTTTAGGGCCCATAAGTAAAAGAAAGGATGTAATAAACTTTCCACAGCTCATAAAAGCAACTTGTGACATGACAACAAGCACGTCTAAATTAATAACAGCAATCAACAACAAGTTCAAAGACACCTGTCCTCAATTGCGCATATATGCTCGACGAGACCTAAGACCTAACATTTGCCCAGAGAGAACAAAGTCGTCAACTTCAAAAGATGGACACTACAATGGAGAAAATAATTGGATCATAGAATACAAACAAGCTAAATTAGTGCAAAAATCAAGTGACACCACTAGTAGCCACCATGGATTCCAGTATACAGGCATAGCATAGGAAATATGCAACACACTTGCAGTCAAATATATGCCTCACAGAACCTTGCATATCCACTTCATTAACATCCATGGTATAAACTCCAACCTTAATAATATCCACCACCATCTTCAGTCTAATAAACCTAACCTACTCTTTCTTGCAAAAACTCAAATCTCACCTCCACCCACCACTATTCATTTCAACCTACCAAACTGCACATTCTTTAACATCTTTCAATCCAAGGGTGGCATCTGCACATACATCTGCTCTGACATACCCTGCCAGAGGGCACCCAGCTTAGAATCACCCAACTTTGACCTCCTTTGGTTGAAAATATTCCTTTCCTACTCGGTCAAATTCATTTGCTGTCTCTATCACTCCCCTAATGCAATCAACCACTCTGAGCTCTTTAATATCCTCTCCTTAAAAAGTGATTTTTCCAGTCCCACTCTCCCAACAATGAAATTATCCTCCTAGGAGATTTTAATGTCCACAACACCAACTGGCTTTACTCCTCAAGTTGTACACATCTTGCAGGCAGAGATGATGAAACATTTGCCATCACTAACAACCTTACACAGCTCATTCAGATGCCAAACAGAATACCAGATAGTCAAAACTGCTCCCCAAATACCCTAGATCTCTTCCTCACCAACAACCCTTCTAAATACACAGTAAATGTAGTGGGTCCCCTAGAATCCATGGAGACCTCCTAAGCCTCTATGACTTCTATGTTTCATTATGGTTGGACTATTGTTTCTGGCCTTCCAACCCAAACATATGCACCAAACGTATCACCAAAGTAATCATCACCGGCATGGAAACATAATACTCTGAACTGCCATTCTCTAAACCCTGGTTCTCCAAAAGATGTGCCAAGGCTGTACAAATGAAAAATCAAGCATACCATTACTGGCTCAAATCAAGAACTCCATCCTCCTTTAGAGCTTATACTCAAGCCTGAAATGGATGCAGAAAAAACAATCAATGCTTCCAAAACAGAGTTCAAAAGAGCAAAAAAAATAAGAAACTAGCGACCAGTCAAAATGGAAGGTGAGCATTTTGGTCTCTCGCCAAAGCAATTGGTCATAACTTCTGCCCGACACTATTCCCACCCCAATCATACCCAGATAGCTCCATTGCATCATTACTCACAGAAAAAGCCAATCTCCTGGCTTCACACTTTGCTTCCAATGCATTCATAACTGACAGTAATAAATTCCCCTACCATTCCGGATGCCCAACATAGAATGCCTCATATCCTTTTGCCAGAAAGAGATCAGAAAAACACTATCCAAATTAGTCATAAAAAACGTCTCCTGGCACTGATGGCATTCCTTCAATTGTTCTGAAATTTTGTTAACCAGAACTTTCTCCTATCCTATCCTATGTCACCTGTGTATACTCTTACTCCACTGGTATCTATACCTTTTGGCAACTTCTATAGGTGGAGAGGACCTCTCATTGCTCCTGCCTTGGTGTCTCCAGTACTGGGCCTGGCTCCCACTGACGAGACCTCAATAAAGGTTGAAACCGGCATGGGTATTGGCCCTTGACTTAATACATAGCATTACACATATCTGCAAGGAGGTGTGCTTTGCATTATAGGAGATACTGGGATAGGAGTGATGATAGCTTTCCTCACCTTACAAACGAGTTGCCTTGGTGTTGCACCACCTTAGCTCAGTCCTGAAGATACTTTCAGGTGCAAACTGTGTTTGCTCACACTTGGATAAAGGATTAAACTAAACTTATTATAGTTTAACCAAGTGAAAAATGAACTCTCAACGTCTAAGGCCTTGATTAAGCCACATATGGACTACTGTGCACGCAGATTTGGTCAACTAGTTTTCACAAGAATGAAGAGATATTGGAAAAGATCCAGAGGTGATTGACTAAGGTAGTTTCTGGCTCTAGAATGTTGAGTATTAAGAAAGGTTAAGGTAGAGGCATAGCTAGAGGGAGGTGGAGGGTTGCAGTTAATTCTGAAATTCAGTCTCGAGAACTGAGATCCAACTATTATAATACTACAGCGAGTTTTCCTCACAATTGCTGTAAGTGTTGCTAGTTGTGAGAGGAGTTTTTCTAAATAAAATTGATTAAAAATTACCTATATTACTATGAAATAGACTTTGCCAATGTCATCGACGATTTAGTTAGCAGAAAAGCAAGAAAAATAACATTTTAGAAAGTTGAAATTAAAGTTTTACTTCAAAAATAAACATATTGTTTTAATTTATTTCTCTATACATCGTTTTGAATTTTTGTAGTATTTTTGGTGTGTGTTGAGAAGGGCAGAAAACTCAGGGACTGCCCCGGGCAACAAAAGCTCTAGCTACACCACTGGGTTGAGGAGATGCAATTTACAGTCTGGTAGAGAGGGACGTACAAGTTGGTAAGGAGTTGCTGTAGCATTAATTGAAGAGGATTTTTATAAAATGGTGAGAGATGGGAGACAAAATGAGCTAATCCCTGGGAGCTGTATAAAGAGAGGGTGTGAGCAAGGAAATGAGAAGCAGGTTTTTTATATGGAGAATTGTTAATGATTGGAATGCATTGTATGAGAACGTGGCGTTTGCAAAGAATTTGAATGCATTTTAGGCACAGTATGATGAGCTGTATGTATTACAAAGGGACCTCTCACAATGTGTCTTTGATTCCATGGGGATCTTGGGATGATGATAATAATAATAATAATAATAATAATAACAATAACAACAAATGGCAATATATACCTTTTTCCCTCATCAATAGCTCTTGATAAAAGGCAAGCAACTTACTGACACAAGCATGCTCCTTAACAAATTCATCAAATTCATGCTGACTTGCATAGATATTCCCCCTCATCAGCCCAATAATGAATACTAATTTTTCCAAAATATTAAAAACACAGAAGAAATACAATATTGTACAGATACATCATTGTATTTCTTGCATTGCATTGTAGATATACAGTTTGATGTCTCTATTTTATCATTAACTTTATGCAATGGTACTATTTTATCCTCTTTACACTAACCCTTGCACTTTCCAATAGCTAGAATTTCAATGATCAGCCTAGTCAATGGAGTTGTCAGTTACTTAGCACATTTTCTTGATAGAGATGGTGAAAATTCTTCCACTGCCACTGCTTTGCTGACTTCTAGAGAAACACATTCTACTCATACCCTTCTAAACTTTTAACCCTCTCCTTTTCTCTAGAATAAAATTTGTTTTTGTGGGAAGCAATATAGCCGGTATAGTGACTGTGAAAATTTTCATTATATATAATTCACATTGGTCACTCAATCCTCATTTCTATCTATATGGATCATTTATCCACACTTATTTCTCCTCCTACATAGCACATAATGAAAGAATCCCTTAGGATTCCAGTGTTAGTTTCTTCAGGTATTCCCTTCCTTAATATATTAGCCCCTTTCATGGGATGAATCTTATATCCCTCATTCAAGTGTTCTCCACCTCATTCTTTATATTTTTTCCATAACCTCCTTTTCATATGTGGCTGCTGTTTAATATTATTAGCCATTCACTTTACATACCAAATTATTTATGTTTTTGCACTTGAGGAATGCAATTTGCTATTGCTGCAGATAAAGATTCCTTCACTATCTCCTATGCACTGATATCTCTCCTAGATTATTTTCATTGGTCCTTATAATGATTTTCAGTATAAGTGATTCTGATTCAAAGATATATTGTGAGTAGTAGGTGTATTTAGTGCTCATGTAAAATTGGTGATTTGTATCTGTGTTATTGTGTTTTTTCCTGAGAAAATCAGTGTTTTATAGTATATTAGTGCATATTTTCATGCTTTTATGGTATCAATGTTTCATAACATACTTTTATTGAGATATTGCAATATTATATAGAGGTGTAAAATCACACCAAAAAACACAGAAGAAATGAGAGGTAACAAGATCAGTAAAGTTGAGGACAACAGGGCTTGCCCTACTGAAGAGAAACTTAAGGATATTGAAAATGATTTAACCTCTAAAATTGCAAAGTTAAATTATTATACAGACAGAAACATGGGAATTACAGAAAGTCAAGCAACATTTAAAGGAACACAGAGAAGACAGAAAAGATAAGCAGAAAAATTAGAAAAAACAAAGCACATAATCAGGTAAGTTATTGCATAATGAAAATCATTTGGTATAATGACTCTATCATAAAACATGCCATTGATGACCTTGATTATAACTTCAAGTTTTTCCAGAACAAAAATTAAAAATATAGAACATACAACTGAAAACAGAAAAGAAAAAAAGAAAACAGATCATAATTCTAGTAGGCACAAATGACTTAACTAACAATAAGTTCATTATGAGAGAGGATGTGGAAAGGATTGTTGGAAGAGGTGAGAGTGAAAAGTGAGCAATTGAAAATCTTAAGTGTATTTACAGAGATATTATTATTATTATTATTCGTAACACCTCCAAAGAGTCCATAGACTCATTGCAAGAGAACACCTACTGTACAGCTCACCGTCTTCACAACTACACACCAAACCTCTACTACCAATCATCTACATCAATGCCATCTACCACCGACCACAATTAGTATATTTTTTGTCTGTAAATTGCATGTGTTCTGAAGGGCCAATTTGATTTTGGCCATTCACATAAAAAAACCTGAGTTTCCAAGAGAAAAAAAACCTTGCTACCTCTGTATGAGATCAGATATCTCACCTTCGATTGAAGAAGTCCATATAAAGATCCCTTCTATCCAGTGGTGTCGCTAGACCTTTTTTCGGCTCAGGGCAGTCCCTGAGTTTGCCACCCCTCTCAATACACACCAAAAATACTACAAAAAGTTAAAACGATGTATAGGGAAATAAATTAAAACACTATGTTTATTTTTGAAGTAAAACTTTAATTTCAACATTCTAAAATGTTATTTTTCTTGCTTTTCTGTTAGCAAAATCGTCGATACTATTGGCGAAGTCTATTTCATAATAATGTAGGTAATTCTTAATCCATTTCATTTAGAATAACTCCTCTCACAACTAGTAACACTTAGCAATTGTGAGGAAAATTTGCAGCGGAATTACAATATTTGAAATTGAGTTCTCGAGACTGTATTTTAGAATTAACTGCAAAAGTTTAAAAATGTTCAAAGTGCCGCCCGGGGCGGACCACCCCTTCACCCCTTCCTAGCTAGGGCTATCACAACGAGAATCAAACTTGGGCCTTTCCTAATTGAAGGGCGCAACATACTGTCATTCTTCCAATTGCGCTACAGAGGCGCTTAAATTCATATAATAATATGAATTTAATTGGGATGTGCAGACTGAGTTTGAGGGGAGAATGAATTCTTATAAGAGAGATGCCTACACTTCAATGTGTTTGGTATCAACAGTCTTAAAATATTATTAATTGGGGTTCCATGAAAATTCATCGAAAAACAATCATTGGAAAGACAGTTTATCGAATGTAATTCATCAAATGACAATTCATCACAAAAGCAATTCGCCAAATACACAATTCATTGAATGACAATTTAACAAATGGCAATTCGTCAAAAAAGCAATTCATCAAATGAACAGTTAATCGAACAACAAATTATCGAACGACAATTCGTCGAAACTGAAATTCATCGAAAACAATTCACCGAAGATTTTAATATGAATTCTTTCATAATTCATTGAAAAGTCATTTTTCTTGCAAAGTATTATTTAAAAGTGTTCGGTAACAATAGTTAATGTTACTCAAGATGCAGACTATTGTTAACTTTCAATGACCACTTCCATAATTATTTTCTTGCATTTTAGAACATTTTATGTAAGTGTACATACTGCTTCATTGAGCAGATAGCGATTTATCTGTGGAGAACAAATTTCATTTTAACAAATTTTGCACACACTAACACTAGACGGACTGAAATGAAAAAATTAATATATATCTTAACTGTAAAATTTCATTAAATTTCATCTGTCCAGTGAGGAATTGCTAATGTCATTTTGAAACTATGAAAATGTTGCAATAAAAGTGATCCATTTGGAACAAAAACTGAACCATGCAGACAGCCACTTGTACTGACAAATTCTGCATATTCTGCTAAGTTAGAAAGTTGTTATTATAATACATAATTTCGACAGGTTGTTTCTTTGTAGCCCCGAATATAGCTGAACTGAAAACTGGAACGGTTCATCAATTTTTTGTAAAAGTTTCAAATACCAAATCTGAGTAAAATTCATCCCATAATAATTGCTGTACTGACGTCGCATATTACTGTTAGCAATAATAATAATGGAACCTTTGTTGTTCAGTCAGTATAAACAAAGCTTTTCAGATAGAAAGATCCATGCTCAACATGCATATTTTTTATCAGTCCTGTTCAGTTGAAGGTCAGCAGGCCTAATACAGAGATGGCTAGCTTTTCCTCTGGGAAACAGGCAAATCAGTCCCATTAACACACATACATACAGACATGAAACGGTTATCGGACAAGAAAGACAATAAGAAATCATGTTGTTCTCTAATTATTATTCCTTAGTAAAGTAGCATTGCTCTCTCCCACTAATCATTAAGTTGAGAGGAATGAGGGGGAAGACCATTAATCATTATTATTATTACTACTACGTTCACGCAGTTAGGCTAGTGGCTATGTGCTTTGCAACCATATGCCTGGGGAAGGAGTGTCCTAGGGTCGATTCCCGTCGATGATGTGAGGAGCTTAATGATCTTCCTTAGCCATAGCCAAGTCTTTGTTGTAGATAGCAGGATTTTTCTCCCAGTTTATCTGGGGTTTTTCATCCAGCAAGCAGACAAACTGGCCCCGCGAACACACGGATACAGTCAGTGCACGCCGTGGGTAGGAGGTGCCCTTGTGCAAAACTTTTTTTCAGTGCCCCCATACAATAAGTTTCCATGAAAAATGTTTGCAAAAAATTTTACTTTGTTAAAAGTAGAAAACAGTTTATACACATACATAAAAATAAATTTTATTTAACAGTATTAGAACATCGTAATCACTGAAATTCATTAATAAGGAATTTTTAATAACGAAAATTTTCAAAAATGTTTATTCCTTAATATATAAATACAACAGAATATATATATATATATATATATATATATTCTGTTGTATTTATATTTATCATTAAATATAAATACAGTAGTATTTATCATTAAAATTAAAATCTTTATGTTATCTCGGTCTTATAGTCATTAAATCTATATTTTTTTCAAATATATATATATATATATATATATATATATATAAACAAAAATTACTTTTATTTTAATATAAAAAGAAACATTACATTTGGAGATATGCTTTTAAATATATAACAATTAGTGTAAATGCAGGTTTATTTTAGATATTTATCTGTCTTGCTTTAGCTGCCACAAAATTTTTAATATCTTTAATGTCTAATGAATCAATAATATTTTTTTTAATTGATATAATTGATAAATCCATTAGACGCTCCCCAGGCATTGTTGACCGCAAATAATTTTTTATTAGTTTCAGTTTTGAAAAACTTCTTTCCCCTGATGCTATGGATATTGGTAATGTTAAATAAATATGCATCACACACAGTATTTGGAAACGTGTCAGTTAATTTATTTTAGTATATATAATTTAAAACATCTTGAGGAGCCGACTCTTTTTTAATAAAACATTGCAAAGTTTTTAATTGCTCAAATGAAGTCATACCATCAATATCGCAATTGTCTGAATCTTGACTGTCGCTCAGTTTTAAGTACAAATCTTCACAATGTTTCATTAAATCTTCATTGCTCCAATCTTTTAATTTGCTAATGTCTCTTATAACTTTAAAGTCCTTGCTATGTTGTTTTAAGAGTATGAATCTTTCCGTGACTGAAGTGTCTAAAATCATGAAGAAAAAATTTACTTTAAAATTTGGTTCAGGATCATGCGTTGTCTCATCTGATGCTTTGTAACCAAACGTTTTTGTTTTTGTTCTTTTGAGAATGTCTGTAAAAATAGGATCAATATTAAGATCATTGGCTAATTATTTTTCATTTCTAATAATATTTTCAAAATATTGGTCTGTTCGGCGAGTATTTAATTCTTGTATAACATAATCAAGATTTTCTGTATTTTTTCCTATATCAAATGTCGGATTCTGCATTATTTTGCTTGCAACATTTATGAGACTTAAGATTTCATACCAGGGTGGAAGGGGTGGTGAAGCGCAATACATAGCCTCTCCCACTCAAATGGCAACCTCACCTTCCCGTGGTCCATCCTGTTCTAAAAGTACAAACGAGGCACTGGCGACCGAGTATGGGTGGTATAACCTTAACACCCTAACAGAGTAAATGCTGTTAGATCTGCCTGTCCAGAGGCGTTAGGTAGCAGCCCTACCACTGGACTTACCCAGCGACAGGTTAGTAACCTGCCCTGGGGAAATTCAAAATACTTTCAAGTTTCATCCAAAGAAAAGCTGGACGGACTGTCAGGGAAAAGACCACAACCCAGGAAACGGTAAACGAAATTGGAAAAAGGAACACATAATGAAGATTGCAACATGGAATGTGAGAAGCATTGCACACAAAGAAGAAGAACTTGATAAACAACTAAACCAAGCTAACATAAAAATATGTATAGTAACAGAAACAAAGAAAAAACAAAAGGTACAAAAGAAACAAACAACTATATACAAATCTACAGTGGGGTAAAAAAAGAAGAAAGAGCAAAAGCAGGTATAATGATTATGGTACATAAATCCCTAAAGAACAATATTGTATATTACAACTATTTGAATGAAAGACTAATAGAAATTAGACTCAAGACATTAAGAGGCCACATAACAATAATTGGTGCATATGCACCAGAAGAGGGAAAAGAAGAAGACAGTAATATATTTTATAAAGAATTACAGAATGCCATAGATAAAACAAACAAAACTGACTATTTACTGCTAGCAGGAGATTTAAATGCCAGAATAAGAAACAAAAAATACAAAACAAACATAGGTAAATTTGGCGAAGATACATGTAATCAAAATGGTCGCAGATTGCGCGATTTTGTCATTTATAATAATATGAGAATAATGAATTCAATGTTTAAACACAAGGAAATACATAAATATACTTGGTCAGCCAGAGGATACAAATCAGTAATCGACTACGTTATCACAAATTTTAAATTAGCGGAGTTAATTTTAGACGTAAGAGCATATCGAGGCTTTGAATTAAACTCTGATCATTATATGGTATCAGCAAAAATTCGTTTTAAACCAAAGTGGCTAAAAACACATAGAATTGAAAATTCTTACCAGCCAAGCTACAAAATTTCTTCATTACAGGATCCTCAAGTTAGACTACAATATCAAAAATGCACAAACTTAAAAACAGAAACCACACATGAATCAAGGGACATAGAAGATGAATGGGAAAATTTGAAACAAATTCTCACAAAAGCAGCAACAGAAACCTTAGGAATAAAGCACAAATGGATTAGAAAAAGAGGACTACGAGACTGGAACAAAGAAATAGAAAATATAATAAAAACCAAAAAGGACAGTTACCAGAAATGGCTAAATTCCAAAACAATAGAAGCAGAAATAGAGTATAAAAGAAATAGTGCAATTGCAAAACGAGAAGTAAGGAAAAAACATAGAGAAAGATGGAACAATTTCGTAACAGAACTAGAAAAGGATTTATTTAAGCCACAACCCAAAACTTATAAAGTAATAAAATACATGAATAAAGAAATAAAAGAAAAGATAAAAATACAAACAATAGATTTAGAAAAATGGGTGACCTATTTCCAAAATCTCTGGACAGATGAGAACAATGAATTAAAATTTTATAAGACAAAGAATGACCTAATAGAAAATATCACAATGTTAGAACTGAAAAATATAATAAAGAAGATGAAAAATAGGAAAACGCCAGGAGAAGACAATATAAATATAGAACTATACAAAAATGCAGGTGAAAAATTTAATGAAAGACTTTTGAAATTTTTTAATATGGTTTGGATGTCCGGAAAAACCCCTAACTCTTGGAAAAAAGCACTGGTCATCCCAATCTATAAAAAAGGAAATAAAGACAATTGCAATAATTATAGGGGAATTAGCCTGCTGAATACAGGATATAAAATATATGCAGGAATATTAAAAGAGAAACTAAGCAGCATTGTAGAAAACAAATTACTAGAAGAACAAAATGGCTTCCGAAAAGGCCGATCCTGCATAGATCCAATTTTTACTTTAAAATTATTAATAGAAAAGAGAAGAGAATTTCAAAAAGAAACACGTGTGGCGTTTATTGATTATGAAAAAGCGTTTGACAAAATTAGTCGACAAAAATTGTTTAAAATATTAACCGATTTAAACATACCAAACCAACTTTTACAATCTATTCAAGAAATATATACAGGAAATAAAATAGCAGTTAAATTAGAACACACCTCAGAATGGAAAGATATATCAAGAGGAGTACGACAAGGATGTACCCTCTCACCTCTGCTTTTCAATATATATATAAATGAAATATTAACAATCTGGAAACAGCATAACCCATTTGGTATACAAATGACCCTGCAAATGAAGATAGATACACTATTATTTACAGATGATCAAACAGTATTAGCTACATCAGAAGATGACTTACAAAGATCATTAAAATCATTAAATGATATCTCAAAGCAATATAATATGACAATATCCAAAGAAAAAACAAAAATAATGGCATTCAAAGGAGAAAACCCAATAAGAAGTAAAATAGTGATAGACAATAAAATACTAGAACAAGTAAACACTTTCAGATACTTGGGATGTGATCTATCATACGAAGGAAAAAAAGACATAGACACTAAAATATCAAACTTTGTCAAAGTAAATGGCATAATAAATAGTATATTTAAGCCATCCCTGGTACAAAAACACACTAGAATCAGACTATAATGTCTTGTCAAAACCAACTCTACTATACGGAAGCGAAACATGGACCATGAAAAGGAAAGATGAAAAACGAATTCAAACAGCAGAAATGAAGTTCCTCAGAAAAACAGCGGGATATACCAAGTGGAACCACAAAACAAATGAAGAAATCTTACAATCCCTAAAAATCAAACCAATTAATTACTACATAAGACAGTATAAACAAAAATGGCTAGAACATTTAAATCGAATGGACAACAGCAGACTACCAAAAATATTATACAGATACAAAATAAGTGGAAAAAGAAGAATCGGAAGACCAAGAAAGAGATGGCATGAGACCGGAACAGGCCACATGGCCTATATTCCATGATAGGAAGAAGAAGAAGAAGATTTCATACCAAATGTGAACAGGGGAAATAAATTTAAACAAATAAATCTTTGAAATTAAGTTGTCTGCCTGAACTAGAGAATCAATATCTTTAGTTTCATCTTCTGTAATATTAAAAAGAGCCTGGTATATTTCCTTGATATTATTTTTAAGTAGCTTTGTTGCTTCTACTCTACTTTCCAACACCTAGTAACAGAAAGGGGTTTCAAATTAAAAACATGATGTTTTTTTTAATATAGCCCAACACTTCACAGATATTGAAAAATACTTATATAATTCCTGTATCACCCCCAAAAAATTTATAGTTTCACAGGATATCTTAGCTGCATCATTAACTATCAAATTTAATGAATGAGGTAGCACAAGGAATAAAAAAAGCCCTGAATTTTTTTCAAGGGCTATTTTTATTCCGTTTTTTTTTCTGCATTACATTATGTTTGCCTTGCAGATTTGAACCGTTATCATAAGTTTGGCCGCGTAAATCCAAAATGTTAATATTCAATAATTTTAAATAATTTTTTACAAATTGAAATAGTCCTTGCCCAGTGGTATCTTCTACAGATTGAAAACCCAAAAAATGTTCATGAATTTCTCCTATATATGTATCGTTATTTTAATTAACAAATCTAATAACAACAGATAATTGTTCTGTGTGGCTTATATCCAGAGTAGTGTCAAGAATTAATGAATAATATTTTGCCTCTTTACCCATTTCTAAAATGTTTTGTATTATAGCTTCAGAAATTATACAGATGATTTCATTTTGTATTTTATCACCCAAATAATGGGCAATGTTCCTTTTTTGTGATGTTTGGATGCGGTACTAGTGTTCTGCCATTATCGAATCAAATTTAGCGATAGTTTCTACTAACTTTAAAAATTGCTGTTATCATTTTCTTGATAAATATTGTATTATGTAGATTAACTGTTCTATAACAGGTTGAAAATATTTTTTCTCAGTTTCATATAATCTTTGTTGTGTGCAATCAATAATGCATTTCTTAATCAACGACATTTTAAGTTTGCTGTATTTTGAACAGTTTTTAATGTGCGCGGAACTTGTCTTGTGTAATTTTAGTATATGACACAAATGTTGCCAACTGTTACAACCATATTCGTTAGTATGTTGGGAATTTTGACTATCAAATATTTTGCGATAATAACAGAAAACGGAATTTCGTGATTATGAATAAACTAAATAACTTCATAAAAGATTTTCTCCATTTGCTAAAGTTTGATAATAGTATGAATCGGAAAACATGCGGCCAGATTCATCTTTGGGAAATTCTTTAACTACTTGACGTGGGAAATGCTCAACTAAACAATCTCTAACTTTGGTAGATACGTGTTTCGGCCAAGTACCCAGATCATTAACATTAAAATTTAAAGCAAAATTTGAAGTTTTGGGTTTGCTCAATCAGAATCCAGTATTTCTTCTGCTGCAACTAGACAGTCCAGTCAGGCCAGTTTCATTTTCGCATGTAACATTTGTTTCTTCATTGTTATCTTGTGTCCTTTCTTTTTCTGTAGTAGAGCCTACATGGAGTACTTGCTTCATTAGAACTTTCTGTTCTTCGTTTTTTATGTGGTCCTGAAGTTAAAATATATTCTTCGATCCAGCCAATTTATGTTCCAGTTGTACTCATTGCAATTTTCTTTTCCTGTTTTGTGCACCAGATAAATTCTTCAGCTTTTTTTTCAACATTTAGGGGTTAACACACTTGGTTAGACTTTAAAATAAGAAAAGCATTAAAAGTTGTCCACCAAAATAAATAATAATTTCTGAAATTTGCCCTTAAATTTATTTTTTAACCAACTATTATGTTTAAGGTGAACAGGCCAAGATTGACTATTTTTTTTATTACAGAACTTGATTTTTCAGATGTTGAAAATTAACATGTAGATATATTAGCCAGTGATCGATTTCGCAGTGATATTTATTTAATACTTTTTACATTCTAGTAATTGTTTAATAATTAAGAAATTTCAAGAATATTAAAATTATTTATTAAAGAAATTAGTAAAAGGACCCCAATATCTTCCAACCAGAACAAGAAGAAATATATAAATAAATCACTTATTGAAAATTATTTATTTTCTACCCAAAAATATAATATAAAAATCTGTTGTATTCAAAATAAGATAACTAAAATGAAACAATTTAAATGATTTTTCAACCTTTGCAAAAATATAATAGACGTACTTACTTTATGTGAATTATAAACCAAAATCATAAAAAAAAGTACTATAACAACAAAAAACATATTTTATAAAACAAAAGGCAACTGCACAGTAACACTAATGCACAAAATGAAATGATGCAAAAGACATCAGAAAAGTATCAAGAAAGGGACAATTGCAGTATGCGTAAGCAAACCTAGATCATCTAAAGAGTTTTATTGCTCATAAATAACCTATGTTTATTAATTTAATTTGAGCAACATCAGCCCTAACGCGCCAATAGTCTACCCTACATATATATGGGATTTTTAGCTATGGTCCCTCAGCTGATAAATATGTTTATAATTTATAAACTATTACCTTTAAAATTTTGTCTATCAAAAATCTAACGTACCTCCTGGCCAACATTCTTCAAAGACATCTCCTGTTTATACACTACGAATCATCGAATCCCCTAGTATTATTTTCTTAAATTTTCCCTCCCCTGTCTATCCATCTCTATGAATTCATCGTTTCCATTCCAACTCAAAAGAATCTCTTATCCAATCCAAAAGTCTCACTCTGTGCTGTCTGCAGTGTGGTCCGGAGCACCCAAATCTCTGTAAAATCTGTTTTCGCACCTCTGCTCTTCACTCATCCCAGAATCATTCTCACTCTCATGCCTATTTTGCTTTATGTTTTCATGTATCATAAGGCTTTGATAAGACCACACCTGGATTATTATGAGCAGATAAAGAAGCTGTGGAAAGAGTGCAAAGAAGAGTTACAAAACTTATGTCCGGATTATGGGATTTAGATTATGAACACAGATTGCTGCAGACTCTGCTTAACAGGAGAAAGAGGAGTGATCAACTACCGTGTTAGAATAAAACTTTAATTTAATATAAACCAAAATAAACACTCTACGTTTCGACCATCACATTGAGCTCATCATCTGGAGTATACACATATATACAAATAATGAAACTGCACTACAATCTAAATAATATGCTAGAGTTACTGATCAAGTGTTAAAACTACCAGAGGCCAATAGTGCCTCTGGTTAAAAAAAAAAAAAAAAAAGTAATACATGAAAGCTAGAGTCCTGTTATTATTATTATCTATTATGTTACAAAATTAATTAAGCTGAAGAGTAACAACACATTCACAAAGAAAAATAATAAATAAATAAAAATAAAAAATAAAATTACTTATATAAGTACTGTATACATATAAACTGCAACAAACTAGTAATGAGTACGGGCCAATAAAAGCTGAAAATTTAGATTCCTAAAGTGAGGGTTTTCTGGAAAACTAAGTGAATGTATGCCATTCAATTACTTGGGATTTTTATGCCACTATTATTGTTAAGATTAGGATGGTTAATCCAAATTTCACAGTCCTCTTTAAATTTCTGTTCATACCAAGTTTTTGTATGATGCAAAGAACAACTACTTTTCAAATCAATTTGGTGTGGGGTATTAAGAGCGTGATCGGAGAGGGTTGCTTCATCAAGATTGTTAAACTTAATGTGTCATTTGTGTTCTTTTTTAACAGATAGGGATTGTATGTCCAGTTTCCCCAATACAGTATAAGGTAAGTTACAGGTGCAATAAACTCCAGAGTGTGCCAATGGAGGAAGAGGATCCTTCGAGGAGCTGAATATGTTTTTTTATTTTAAATTGGTTTAATAGTGGCATTAAAATTATAATAGTGATTATAATGGCATTAAGATTATAATTCTATTAATTTTTTCTGATAACCCTTTAATGTATGTGATAGCTATGGTTTTACTGTAATCTATATTATTTTTTGCTGAAATTTTATTAAGAGATTTATTAATAGTTACTTAAATATAAAGAGCTAATAAGCTTCATTTCAGCGATATAAACAATATAAACAATATTTTAAATTAAGGGGATATAAAATCCACATTGTTTCAAAACCGAATAAGAAACTCAAAGATTGGAATCAGAGAGTTTCATGCCGAATATAGTAAACTATAAAGTATCGGCGAACACTAGCGTGAGCTAATGCAAGTGACCCTAGTACGTGGTACAATACCGGACAACTCGCCGTAAAGGTGAGGAAAGTTCAGATCGCTATTCTTAGGTATTTTCCATAATGTAAAAACACATTTCTTAGGAAATATATGTTGTTATTACATTATGGAGGGAGGTCACTACCCAGACTGGTTTCAGCCTTTTTTGAGGCTTCATCAGTGAGTAGCTAGACCATAATACCAAAGTGTATAGCGAAAAGAACTTATATACTCTGCTATACGAGTTTCCAAAGAGGTGCAACCATTAAGTTACTTAAATATAAAGAGCTAATAAGCTTCATTTTGGCGATATAAACAATATTTTAAATTAAGGGGATATAAAATTCTCACCTTTGCAACGAGTTGTCCGGTATTGTACCACGTACTAGGGTCACTTGCATTAGCTTACGCTAGGGTTCGCCGATACTTTATAGTTTACTATATTCGGCTTGAAACTCTCTGATTCCAATTTTTAAGTTTCTTATTCGGTTTTGAAACAATGCGGATTTTATATCCCCTTAATTTAAAATATTTATTAATAGTATGTTTTCCATGGGCATTATTTATAAAAGTATTGCTAATAATTTGTAATTTTTGTAATTCTTGTTTAAGAGCTTGTTCATTAGAGCAAATTGTTTTTGAAGGTGTTAATGACTCCAAATTTTTTGCAAAGGGTGGTGATATGAGGTAGCATGTGTATATTGGCTGGTAAGTAGTAGGCTTGCAGTAAACAGTGAAGGATAGACTGCCTAAGGGAAGATGTATGACCAGTATAAGGAAAGGGAGCGAGTTCTGATTTTATATATATATTTAATCTGAATGTATATGTATATGTATATACATATACATTCAGAATTGAAAGAATACGCAATTGTTAGATTTTCTCCCGGAAACTCGGGGTTTTTCATCCCGCATACAGACAAGTCGGCCCTTCAGAACACACGCAATTTACAGACATAGCATACTAGTTGTGGTGGTGGTGGTGGAGAAGGTGGGTGGTAGATGGCATTGATGGAGATGATTCATGGTAGGGGGTTCGGTGTAGTGGTTGAGACAGTTGTAGGTGTCCTCTCTCGATGAGTCTTCGGACTCCTTGGAGGTGTCAGGAATAATAATAATAATAATAATAATAATAATAATAATAATAAAATAGACTAGTATCTACATATATTTTATGCATTCATGATGTACCTAACTTTTTCTTCATTTTTTCGATATTTCTAAGCTACGCAGTTCATCTGCAAGTTTTTCAAATTGTCACAAATGTTCAAAAAATTTCCAATATATTTATTCAAAAAACTGCGTATAAGTGGAATCATGCAGTTAAAACCTGCGTTCTTCAGGGGGTAAACTATATATATATAAATTTTAAAGCAGCTGTTAGGACATATCTGCATAATTAGCTGCTACAATAAATCTGTTCTATTTGCATGTATGCTGCACAGTCTGTAGGAGCAGAGTGTTTTTCCATTAAGTGTGTGTCGTTCAAGTGGTCTCTAATTACACTAATTGTTCCTAAAAATAGTACACAAATGTCTTTACTGTATTTAGTGATAAACAAAGCCACTTGATTTTCTTGCTTGTGCAGTACAGAATCTTAAGGTTGAAAAGTTTTTTTAAAGATGTAGGGTCGAGAACAGCGTGTGTACTTGATTATTATATCAGGCACACGACCTTCTCCGTCTCTTCAGATCATTTTCATCTCTTAGGTCTCGACTCAAGAACTATATGCTTCTCCTTTGACACAGAAACCCAAATGTCATCAAATCCATGTTCCCTGTCATTCCTAAGCTGCTTCATAGTGTCATGCATTTTTTTTTACAACAGTACAATATACAGAGGGTGAAGATTTCAGTATATTATTCAAGACATCAGTATAGCCAAATAGAATTTGTCTATACTGATGTCTTGTAGTAAATTTATATGTAAATAAATCTGCCTAAATGTAAATGTATATAAATAAGAAAAAAATTCTGAAGATTTCTTTGTTTAACAGAAAACATCAAGAATGAGATTCTTGATGTTTGAAAACATCAAGAAATCCCAATGCAGAGAATTAAGAAGAAAAAAAAATCAAATATTTTGTAGTAAAATACCTTTAAATCTTTTCAAACTTGGCCTATGTCATCTGTGACAGATTTTTGAGAGTTATTAAGCTGTATTACGAACGGCGTAAGAAAACTTTGGCATTGGGCCAGTTGTCAAGGGCAACATTGGCGAGATGTGTTACCAAGTATTGCAACTTTCAAAACTATGAAAGGCCTTAATGTCGCATTTGCCTACAGAGGTAAAATTCTAGCTACACTGCTGAGTGTCTCACACACTCAGATCATCTAATATCACAACTATTGTAATGATACATTCAGAATGAGTGGTAATCTCAGCTATGCTGTGTATTCTTATTGATGGTTGAAGAGAATGGGAAGTAGGGGTAGTGGTTAATAGTTTGCTAAATTCAACTATGAAACAGTCATTTTAAGACAGTATGATAGGTACACAAGTTTATTCTGCTATACGCAGAAGTGACCAATAGTAATAAACATTTATTATATTATATAGAGAGCTTACGATAATACGATCTTCAGCATCGGAGCTGTCATCTTAGCTTGCACTACTTAAAAGAACACAAATGCTGCCCAAGCATCCATATATTCGCCATTTATTAGTGCATTTCATAAGGATTTACTGGCCTGACAGCTGTTACGAACTGGTTGTTTCTCCTAGGAGACCACTGAATTAATAAATGATCATTTAATTTACTACTCAGCGGTGGTTTACTCAGTAACATACTTACCCTACCACTGAAAATGAAACTGAGTAGAACCGCTGCTGAGTTAAATCATCCTTGGCATCACTCATTGTTGGGTGATTCCAGAGATCACCCAAGTTTTTGTAGCGGCGCCCTGCACATAACAAAGCTATCGGGGATTAGTTTTTTCTGGGGTGGTCTCTTTGGTGAATGCCTTTCTCTGGAATATGAGCATTTCTTCTCAGTGGTATGGGGAACCTATCACTGAATAGAATGACCACTGAGTAGTGAATTAAGTGATCCCTTCAGGCCACTTGTTGAGGTTAGAACGATCTGAGGGATCACCTAGTTTTTTGAGAAGATCCTTTACTTAAGAAAGCAGAAAACTTTAAAGTAAGGATGCAATTCAAGGAAGCAGATGCTCCTTCCACTGTCTTTTACATAAATAAAGCGATTCTGGATCTCTACAGAGAAGAAAACTATCAAGTTAATCATACTACAGGGAAACACAGTAAGCAACACTCAGGAAATTCTGGAGGTTTTTACTGACTACAAAGAAGCCTCCTCGGATAAGCAAGCAGCGGTTGCTCAAGGCATGTGGCACATACTAAGTTTGCTGACTGATATTCAGGTGATCACAAGAGCTCTATAACAGCAGGTGAAATCAAACTAGCAGATAAAGCAGTGCAAGCCAAGAAAAGTTCTGGGTGACATGGCCTGAGAATAGAATTTTATGGAGCAGCATGAAACACCTTCTTACCCATACTAATCCAGCTCTTTAATAATTTCTTCCAGAGTGGGGATATTAGAAGACTTCACCAAGAGTTACACAATGATCCTTCCCCAAGATAGACAGAGATGACAGAATCATAGGCAACTGGCATCCCAGTGCACTCAATAACATAGACGACAAGTTATTATAAGAATAATTAATAACCAAATGAAGGTCGATCTCTCAGTATTTTTACCAGCACACAAACCTAAGGTATCCAAAGCAGGGAGATCGGACTCAATCTCTTCCTGTTCTGAGATATTATACAACTTTCCAATAATAACAGTATCCCTTGGCAGCACTCAGCATAGACTTGTAAAAGCGTTTGACTGAGTCTGACGTGAATTTCTCTTCCATATTTTATATCTCGCAGGGTTTGGAAAAAGCTTATGCAGGTCAATCAGAGGAATTTACTTTGAAGCCAAAACCAGTGTGATAGTAAACAGTTATATATAAGATTCTATGTCCCTTTGCAAAGGGGTACGTCAGGGTTATCCTTCGAGTACACTACTTTTCTCTCTGGTATTAGAACCGTTTCTGAGATGGGTGAACAATAGCACCATGATAAGAGGAATACCATTACCATTAACCATCCCAAGAGTGGAAACAAAATTCCCTATGAGGATGATTTAATCTGTACCTTCAGAGATAATAGTTCTATGAATGCGCTCTTTAACATCCGTTAGGAGAAGGTAACAGACTTGAGGACAATGCTAATAAAACCAAGTTATTAATCCTAACAACAGATCCTATAAATATCCTAGGAGTGCCATTCCTAGAAGCTCAAACACTGACAAAAAAAAAAAAGACTTGACCAGCAAGAGCAAAATCACTTTATGTGTATGGGACATAATTCTTCCCTCTTTTTCAGCAAGAGCCACTATCAGGGGACATACAGAAGCTAATCTGTACAAACCTTTACTCCATTTCTTTTGGAATCATCGCGAGCAAGAGGTGGAGCTTCAGAATCATCTTTTCCATTGCTTACAAGGCAGATTTGATTTCGCAGGTATCATATATATATATATATCGCTTCTTTACTAACACCATTAATCATTGTAATGGTGTTAGTAAAGACTAGCAACTGGATGGTTCCTAGTCTTTACTAACTGTCAAGTACTTTCTGGGATATTTTCTGCCTCACGTCAGTATAAGTAACCACAAAGAAGCTCGTGCATAAATGATTCTCAAATACTATCAGAATAAAAGCCATCTTATTAGACAAACATCAGTCAAATGAAAAATCTGTTATATCTAATATCCAAATAATTGTACTCAAAAAACTTCCTATATCATAATCACTTAGTACCAAATTTGAATATAGATATAGGAATATTTTCAGGTAGCCACCATTCCATGCAAGACATGTCCTGGAGGGTAGCCCACAGGAACTTTCCAGTGAAAAGGAATAAATAAGGTAAATTTCAGACCAACAGCATATATGGACAGCTTAGAACAGTTAATTACTCCTTTTATTACTGCCACCTTCTAATAAGATGTATTTGGTTTTGTATTAGTATGGGCCTGCATATTCTCATGCTGACAATACAGGAAGTCTTATTTCTTCAGTTTTCCCACCAATCACTAGCAAAATCAAAATCATCTTTCTAATCAGAATTCAAGTATCCATTTATGGAAAATCCGAATGCACAAAAATCTAGCAAGCAAGTTATACTCTATGATAATTGAAGTTTTCTACAGATCTATCTTGAAATTTCTACCTTTAGAATGGTAAATTTTGGGGAACTCTTTGTTCATAAAGCATTGGTGCATGCCACCAATACTATGCAGGTTAAGAAATGAAGGAATTCAAATTTATCTGATGCTTCCAATTACCTTTAGCAAATTCAGATCCAACAAGTAATCCAATGAGTAATGTAATGTCCCTAGAAGCAGGAGGGGAGTCCTATGAAACCCTGGGCAGAGGACAACAACACAAGGTGAATTAGCCTCAAGGCAGCTCCCATTCAGATATGGACTTTGCCTACACCCTTCTCTTTTTCCTTCACGTTTTTAAGAGGCAACATGCAGACCTTGGCAATTGAGATATCAAGAAGTTGGAAAGAACCTATGACTGATACTTAGTAACTGAGGTCTCAGTTTAGCCCTATAATGTACTTTTGAACAAACTGAATTGCCTCGTCTCTGAGCAGAATCGTGTTATTTTAAGTAGTGCAAACAACGTCAACTCCAATGCCTTAGCTTGCACCATTTAAAATAACACTTAACCTGATAGCTAACGAAGATTGTATTCTTGTAAGCTCTCGTACAAACATTCGGGTTTGAAATAATGTTGGATCTTTAATATCCACTATTTTATGTAATTTATTATGCAATTTCTTGGTTTTTGACATTTTTCATTTTCCTCTTAAAAAGTTGCCAGAATTCTAAATTTTTTATTTATTTTTCTTCTTCCAATGTATGATAGATCATATTGGATTCATTCAAGTGGCAACAATCCAGAGCAATCCACGACCATTTCAGCTGCACGAAAAAAAAAGACTATTTTCTTAAAGTGATTACTGTAAATAACTTGAGTGGTTCTCTTTATTAATTTAGTGCATCAATCGGCATGCTTTTAAGCAGTATGCCGTAAAAATCAGCAATGATTTTTATGGGCTACTGTGCACTACATATTATATAACATCTGTTGCGATATATAGGGATTATAAAAATTAAGATGTTTTAGAAATGAAGAGCATTGGAAGCATAGCTTAGTTATTGGCACCCTTGAGAGATTCGTAGATGTGTGCAATGTGTGTGATGCACACAGGTGCCAGGATAGTAAAGGCACCAAAGAGGAGGAAATACTTAAAAAAAAAAACATTTTTTTAGAGTGATTTTTTTATTGGAGGGGGTACAGCAACTAAAGTTTTGCACACAAGCACCAAACACTACTGGCACACCCCTGACACCAGCCCAACCATAGCGTTCCTACCTCTGCATAACGATATATCTCGTAGCCTTGATGGAAAAACATTATTATTATAACAGTCAAAGTTTCTCACGTTATTACGTGTGATATAGCACAAGTTAACAAAATAATTTAGTTGGGAAGGATGAACATTGATTTATTTGGCAAACAATTTTCGTTTGCAGTAACTTGACTTGAAAAGTTTATACACAGTTAAACTGTGCACTACATATTAATAACAAACATATTAAATTAATGTTACACGAGCATTTCAACTGTAAAAAAGAAATCGGCAAAGAACACTGCTTAAGTCAGCAGTGTTCATGGCTGTTTTTATAAAAGTGGAATGCTAAAAAAAGGTATATTTTTATCTATGAGAGCTTTTTTTTTGGGGGGGGGGTGAGGAAAGAAAGAGAGAGAGAAAAAATAACACCAAGTGATTATTTGATGTGATAGCCAGAAAAAAAGAAAACATTACAGAAATAAAGTGAACAAAAAGTTAGGTAGCTCTAACATAACAACTAAGGATACACCTATGATTCACTTACCATAATTTATCATTTTAGTTACCTATAAAATTACCAAGACTCTTTTTTATTTTTCCTCTGCTCTTTAGAATCTAGCAAAGTGGGCACTGTCATCTGCTTACTACAGACACACACACACACACACACACACACACACACACACACACACACACACACACACACACACACACACACACAGTACATATTTTAATTTTGAATTGCACTGCCTCTTAAAATTTGAAGTGCATTTTTAATTTTTTTTTTTTTTTTGAAACAGTACAAAAATTATTTTTTATTATATATATTTTTTGAATGGGAGGGGATTTAGAATTTTCCATTTGATTGAAAGTTATATACAATTCCTGAAAACAACTTCTTTCCATAAGAAGCACACTAAATACAGCAAGTTAAACTGCCATTTTTGTTTACAGTTTGTACTGATAAATATTACTCCCTGCCTCTGGGAATCTTCTAACAGTTAACTTCGCTTGTGAGAAACATTATGATGAAAATGTTAACTACTTTTTATTTTTATTTTTTAAACTTATGCAACCAAAAAGCTTTAGTGATTATGTTTTAATTTAACAATAACAAGAGAAGCATCTATAAATGCCTAGAGACTACTAGTTCCTTGGGGCAAATAATCCTTCAAGTTATTATTATTACAGTAATACAAGTCTTACTTAGGACACTTCACTTTACGAAACTTTCCAATTATAACCAGAGACCATTTATAATAGGTAGAGGGGGTGGGGTGGAAAGTTCTGATCAACAACCAGAACAAAAATCACTTAATTTTATGTCTTATTATATATCCTAAAAGAAAAAAAAAAGATATTATAATTTGATGAAACATGGGGATTAAAGAGGATCATGATATGTTCTTTCTTGTGATTATATCAGTTGTTTTAATATCATTTTTGTTCTAGTTGTTTATCAAAATGCCTTGGAAGGATAGGCTGCTTGGAAGGATAAAAGAGAATAGTGTGACAGTAAGGGTAGTCAGTGTGTTGCCTAGGAATGACTGTGGTGAAATGAGGCAGAGAGCAAGGATTATGAATAATATGCTGGGTGAAATGTGCGAGGAGATGGGAGCACAGTTTGTTAATGTGTGGAATGAGTTTGAGTTACGAAGTGAGCTGTATGGGAGCGATGGATTGCATTTGAGCGGTTATGGTGTGAGTCGCTTGGAGAGACTGCTGCTGGAAGGTAGAGAAATGAATAGAGAGAATGAATCAGATCGAGAGGGGGAGTGATGTCAAAGAGCAGGAGAGTAACACAGGAGAGATTGAAGAAGTGGATATGAATGGGGAAGTGAGTGGTATGAGTATAGAAAATGAGAAAATGGGTGTGCAAGAAGAGCAGGGAAACAGGGAGGCTCAGAGTGGACAGGGGTACACAGCGTGAGAATGGTAGATGCTCCAAGAGCAGGTGAGAGAATGTGTAGGCAGGAAAGGAATGGGATGACCAGGAATCAAGAGGAAGCAGTTGGAGTTAAAAAGGGTACTAAAATGAAGAAGCAGAATGGGAAATGGCCCAAGTCTAGCATGGAGAGATCACATCGAGTGAGTGGTATCAGTGGAACTAGCTGTAGATCCAGAAATCAGCTGTTGTGTTTGTATACCAATGCTAGAAGTATAAGAAACAAGGCAGATGAAATGGTTGCACTAATTGCGTCTGTTCACCCAAAGATTGTGGGAATAAGTGAGACATGGTTGTAAGAGGATGACATCCTGTCAGGAATAGAGATGGAAGGGTATGATGTGTTTTGAAGGGGTAAAAAGGGAGGGGGAGTGCTATTGTTGATAGAGAAAGAGTTATGTCCATACAAAGTAGAGATGCAAGACGGATATAGTGCCAGTGGTTTTGAGGCAGCATGGTGTGAGATAGAGGTGAATGGAATCAAATACTTGGTGGGATGTTGTTATAGACCAGGTAATGTGGATGGTGGTGATAGTGAAATGTATGGTCAAATTAGCCAAGCAAATAAGAAAAGGGTGATCATTATGGGCGATTTTAATTATGGCAATATAGACTGGAATGATGAGATAGCAACTGGAAGTAAAGAAAATGAGTTTCTTGAGTTTTTGAGGGATAACTACCTCAGACAGTATGTAACAGAGGCCACACGAGGATTAAGGGTCATGGATTTGGTCATTATCAGAGGATGTAATTATAAATGAGGTGTCAAATTATATCCACCAATTGGTGAGAGTGACCATGAAGTGATTACCTGGGTGATTGCCAGCAGTGCAAGGACCCCTGTGAGAAAAGGGTATATGTGGAATTACGAGGGGGGGGGGTATTATGAAGAGCTCAGCAGACAGCTTGTGAGTGTAGCATGGAATGAGGAGTTAGCTGGAAAAGAGATCAATGCAGCTTGGGGAATTTTCAAAAACTATCTAGCAGATGCAATGTCTGAATGTATTCCAAGGGTGAGAAGATTAAATAAGGTAGGTGTGAGATGGATGAATTAAGAGATTAAGCATGTGATACAGAGAAAAAGGGCATTGTGGAGGCAGCATTAGAGAAGTGGAAGTAACCAATTTCATGAGGTCTACAAAGACCAGGCAAGGAGGGTGACTTGGTTGGTGAGAGTAAGAGAGGTATGAACAGTAGTTAGCTAATGAAGCCAAAAAGAATCCTAGGAAGTTCTTTCGATATGTAGCCAGCAAAAGAAAGAATGATTATGGTGGAGATACTTAATGAGCAGTTCATAAAGATCTTTCAATCTTGTGAATGTGACTTCATGGAGAGATTGAGTGCAGTTGTTGATGGGGAGGAGAGACTGACTGTAAGTGAGCAAGAGGTGCTTGGGGAGTTCAGTAAACTAGATGTAAATAAGGCTGTGGGACTTGATAATATATCACCACATATGCTGAAGGAAAGTGCCTGAGAGTTGACACCTGCCTTGACATACTTTTTTAATACGAGTCTTGAACTCGGTCAAGTTCCTAAGGAGCCGAACGAGATCAAGATTGTGCCTCTTCATAAAGGAGGTGATCGAACTCAAGCATCAAACTATAGGCCTATCTGTGTGTTAGGTGTTGTGGTTCAGTTGTTGGAGAAGCTTGTGAGAACTAGGATCCAGAGTTGGGTAGACAACAATGGTATAATCTTTGATGGACAGCATGGATTTGCTAAAGTGAGGTCATGTTTTAGTAATTACTTACTTATTACAATAACATGACTGCTTCCTTGGACAGAGGAGAAGGACACACAGTAATATACTTGGATTTTGCAAAAGTTTTTGATAGAGTACCTCATTTGACAGTCAAACTAGAGCAGATGGTGTTGGATATTTGATTAGTGCACTGGATCGGAGACTAGCTATATGATAGGTATCAACAAGTTGTGTATGGGGGTGCGATATCTAGGAAAAGGAAAGTCACTAGTATAGTGCCTCAGGGGTCTGTTTTAGGGCCATTACTATTTAACTTGTATATTAATGATATTGGCAAAGATTTGGATGGAGATATTCAGTTGTTTGCAGATGATGCAAAGTTGGGACGAACCATAAAGAGTAGTAAAGATGTTGTGGCTTTGCAAGAATACTTGAATAAATTGAGGCAAGGAAATGGGGATGTGAGTTCAATGTTGCAACATGTAAGGTTTTAAAATTTGGAAAACAAAGATTGGATGCAGAATTTATGCTTGGTGAGAATATAATGTTGGAGGTAGAGGAAATAAGAGATCTTGGGGTGATAGTGGATAATGATCTAAAATTTAGGAGACACATTGCCAAAATTGTGAAGACAACACAAAGGTTTCTGGGAATGATGCGAAGGACACTGACGTGTAGAAGTAGGGAGATTCTTGTTTCGTTGTATAAGGCTTTGATTAGGCCACTCATGGACTAAATGTGCCCAGATTTGATCACCAGGTTTTCAGAAGGATGAAGAGATGTTGGAAAGGGTCCAAAGGCAACTGACTAAGGTAATTTCTGACCTCTGGAATGTTGAGTATTAGGAAAGATTGAGAAGATGTAATTTGCAGAGTCTGGTGGAGAGGAGGAAGAGGGGAGATATGATAAAGACGTACAAGTTGGTAAGGCATTGTTATAAGATCAATGGTGCAGAAGTTCTACAGAGAATAGTGGGAGATCAGGAGAGAATCAGAGGTCATCCCTGGAAACTGGATAAAGAGGGTATGAGTAGGGGAGTGAGAGGCAGGTTTTTTCATGCAGAATTGTGAATGATTGGAATGCCGTGCCTGAGAGTGTGGTGTCTGCAAGGAGTTGGGGTGGGTTTAAGGCTCGGTATGATGAGATGTGTATGTGTGTGATAAAAGGATCTCCCAGATGAGTCTTTGACTCCATGAGGTCTTGAGGTAATAATAATAATAAAACAATCCAGCCTCCCCATCGTACAATGCAGGAGTCGCTCATATGATGTTTTAGCAACAAGCTAATCCTGTGAAACAATTGCTGCACATTTCCGTGGCCGTTTATTTACAGCGTTTGTTGATCCTTACATCTTTATGTTTTGGTGTTTCGCTGGATTTTAATTATAAATTGTTTATACCTATTATTTTCTTTTATAGTTTACAATGTCATAGCTTTGAAAAAATTCCAAGTGTGGTTGCTGTTGCTTCCAGCGAAAAGAATTCGCGAAACCTACTGCATTACTTACTAAGAATTAAATGATTAAATTTGTTGACAATGATGTATCGCAGAGAGGCTGTAAGCTAAACTTACCTTGCACTACTGTTGTTATTGTTATCTTTGTTAAGAACAAAGTTAAAGTACTTAGTCAAGTGAAAAGGGTGACACTAGTTAACACTACAGTTATCCGTAAACGTGACAATCTTATTGACGAAATGAGAAAACTTTTAATGTAGTTGATTGCTGTGTTCATTTAAGCCATGCGATTCTGAATAAATTTTACATTTCTGAAAATTATTCTAAATATTTCTTTGCATAACTAATGTTTTATTTACATCCTTTACATACAGATGTGACTATTTCAAACATTTCACTATACGATGAAATTCGCTATATGGCAGTGGCTAGGAACCTAATGTGTCGTACGACTGGGTATGTATGTATTATTATTATATGCCAAACAAAAAGATGGGGAGTTGAATGTTAATATTTATTGAATATAAATTAATTGCAAAAGAAACTGTTTATCACTTTGAGCATGCTGGAATCTTTTGCATCGAAACCATTAATACTGCCAATCGACAGCATCCCTTAATACTAAATGCTATTTACAGGCCATCAAACTGAAACGTGATAAAATTCTTGCATCAACTCATGAACTTTGCTGGATTTCACACCAAGAATTATGCTCAGCTGAATGCCTAATGATAATTGGTGATATAAATATAAATATTGCAAACAAAAACCACTACAAAACCTAGTTACGCTATCTATGAATAACCTAATAACAACCATAACATCATGTACTAGAGCAGAGATCATCTGAAATGCAATTACTGCTTCTTGCTTAGATCATATAAACATTTGGGCACCACCAAATTGTTACGCAGCAGTCATAAAGTGCAAAGTAGCAGACCATTACTTCACGGCTCTAAACCTGCACACTAAGAAAATACCATTCAGTGCTCCACATATGAAAAGCAACACAAAACAATAATAAATGAAGAAATAGTCAACCACGAAATAAGAAAAATCGACTGAAACACATGGCATCACCAGATCCAATAGATACCTTACACAACAACATTAAACTCTCACTGGATGAAATATATAAGAAAGCTGCAAAAAAGTCAGAATTCCTTCAAAAACAAGTCAAAATCCTTGGATAATGCAAAACATAATCCTAGATATACACAGAAAGGATATCCTATGGAAACAATTAAAATGATATCCAAACAGCGCAACTTTAAAAACCGAATATAAGATAAAAAGGAATCTCCTTATAACACAAATAAGAAATTACTACAGAGACAAATTAACCTCCACAGAAAATAACATGAAACAAATCTGGCATCTAATCAACGAGATGCTAGATTGTGAAAGACACTAAATCTATCCAACAACTAGCAAATGACTTTAACCAATACACTGTAGACTCCATCCAAAAACTACACAGAAATATTATTCCAATCACAAAACGTGATCCTCCACTTGCACCACGAGCAAAACAGACATTATGGTTCCCAACCATAAAAGAAGCAGAATTAACCAGAATTAACCAATTAAAATAACCAGCTACTTCTCTCTGTATTATAACAAATCAAATGAAACAAAGACCCAGTAATCGATGGTATAAGACTTAAGGAAATCAAACAACATGCAAATAGCCTAGGCCATATTCTTCTAAAATTAATAAATAAAATATTTAAAACCAGAAAATACCAAGCATGTTAAAGATGGCCATAATTACACCCATATACAAACATGAAAAAAGAAATGTAATCAATAATTACAGATCCATAGCAACACTACCAATTATCAAAAATATTATGGAGAGGATCATATTAAGGAAGCTCAGAATAAATACAGAAAACTTTCATAATATGTACAGTACAACATGGTTTTCAGAAAAATAAGGGAACAACATCTCTCTTGGAAGGTTTTACAGACGTAATTAATAACGCCTTAGAAAAACTAAGACATGTTGGAATAGATGGGTCTCTTCGTAGGTGGTTTAGAAACTACCTTCAAAATAGAAAGCAATCACAGATAACATCAGTAACCTGTATAGTCCCACAGGGAGTTCTCTCCCCAACTCTAATCAACATTTATGATTAATATCGTGCATAATATGCACGATATTAATCATAAATCGTGCTGGTTAATATCATAACATTTATGATTAATCATAACCATCACGATATTAACCAGCTACTTCTCAAAGGCAAGATCTTCCAATACACAGACGATACAGCTATAATATCTATATATAATAATGCAAGCATAGCACAAAGAAATATGCTGCATGACATAAATCTGCTCACTGACTGGCTCACCAAAAACTCCAAACACGTAAACTCTGACAAGACAAAATTAATGATATTCAGAAATCCATTGACTCAACAGTTGATTATATATATATATATATATATATATATATATATATATACAGGAAACATCAATTAATGCATGCTAAGCGAAATCGCATTAAATGAATACAATAAACAATAGGATTAATTATTATTCATCCCTCAGTTAGCATAAAGTTGAACAAAAAAATTATAAGCTATATTAGAGGATAAATTCATCAAAGTTAATAAAAATCAATTGCTTAAATTTTTTATTTTATGTCTAAACATTTGGTTGCTACTTTTTTTCAAAAAAATTAAGTAAAGATGTTTGAATAATGCTCGACTTTTTCATGTTGTCATGTAATTTGCAATAGCTGGTAATCGCTTTATCAAGTTTTGGTTGATTTCGAAGCTTGGTTCCATATCAGGATCAGCAGCAAACAAAATTTCCTTAGCATGCTCAATGTGATTGAAAACGCTCAATTTTTTTGCAATTATATCTTCTTAGTCGTAACATTCTCTTCTTGTTCGCACTCTTTATCTTCTTCTTCATATGCATGCTGTTCTTATAATGGAAGGAGATTATTCTTGCTTAACTGTTCTGAAGGGGAATCGAGCAAGTTTTTGTGCTTTTCCTCTTACATAATTACTTTTCTCCTCTATCTATTACTGCCGCTTTCATTATCAGTCTTTCTCTTTTTCATATCACGGGTTGAATATAATAAAGCCTTATAAGTATCCAAATTAAAGCAAAATGAAGGAAAAGTATTGAGCAAGAGAACAGAGTTTGCAAGTGTGCTTGCATTGGTAGTTCTGAGTCAACAGTCCAGTGTTGCCAGCCGCCATCTACAGCACTGTCCCTGCCCATTGGCTGCTACACTGAAGAGTGCCAGCTCTCGCTGCAGATTGGCGAAAAAAAATTTCGCATAACGTAAAATAATCGCACTAATTGATTAATCCCTCTCTTAAAGTATCATTTCACTCTAACACGCATACCAAATTCATGTTAAGGCTTTCCTGCAAACACTACAAACTAAATAGAATAATATCACTATAGTACAAAATGATAAAACCGATCTTTCCGGAACAAAAAGACAATACAGGCTTTATATACATTGCAATGTCAGAACACAAAATAATAACAGCAAAACACTTATGTCACTATGCAGCTATGCTAAAATATTTCGATACCAACCACAGGACAGCCAGAAATACATACTGTATAACAAGTATTTGTCTGTTATACATACTGTATAACAGACAAATAATTATATCACATATAAATATAATAATCACTACAAAAAGTCCACTTGTGGCTTCTACATCCTAGACATGCTAAATAAACTAGCTTTTGAATACAGGAACCTTACAAACAACAGCTTGAAACGAGCCGTAATGACATATTATAAGAAAGCAATATGCGTCCTACACACTTTACAAACTTATTGAAACAAAATACAGTATATTAGTTGAGGCTTTCCAGTTTAATGACGTGTCATGACATTCCAAATTATCGTGTTCTTTTTTTCCTCCCTGTTTTCCTCCCAATAGTAATCCAAAGAAGGTAATTTATTCCTACATGATCCATTGCATACAATGCATATGTTACATGTTGCTTCCAAATACTGATTAACATTTATATTTCCAAATTTGCCAAATTCCTTTAGAAGATGGCAACGTGACGTTGCCGAAATATCGGAAAATATTTATTAAAGTTTAATTTAATTTATATCCTTAACTACATTGTTCTATTCCTTAAGTGTTTTAATAATGCATAACCAATGTATAAGCCTGTCTACGAGAATCAACATCATCCACGGAGATACAATCGCACGGAAGGCCCGCCAATACGGTAAATTGAAATTGAAGCTGTCTAGACAATTAAATCGTCTAGCGTTCCTGAAACGTTGCCGGGATAATAAAGTAATCCCGAACTGTGTAAAATTTAAGCACCGGTTTGTGTCAGAAAAAGCTCTCCGAATATATAACCGTGTTAGCTACGCGAACAAATCACCACCATGCGGTCGCTCTTAGCGGACATTAACGAAGCTATTCGTGCCATCGAATATTGCTTTTGTTCACTTTGAGCCACGAACTTTGGTTGATTTTACATGACGTCTCACGTACCGCTGCCGAAAAAGAATTTAAAAAAATATGAGGCTGACAGATGAAAAAGTTCGAAAAATTAAAAAAGAACTCTACCGTCTTTCCAAAATCTGCTACCAACACAGTAATCAACCTTTCTTCAGTCACCCTGAATCCTGAAGCACTCAACGTGCTGTCACGTGGACACAACTTTGCCATTGCTCCCAATAAAATACCTAGTGAGGATATTATGATCCAGATCGAGTGTGGAATCCACCACCTTCCACATCAAGTCGCCAACAGTGTAAGACTGGATGTAGCCTGTGTCCTTTCCAAAGCAAGACCACCAAAAACCAACATATCAAACAAGGAATATAAAGCTCTACAGGAAATGAAGAATAATAAAGAATTAGTAATTACCAAAGCGGATAAGGGAAATGCAACTGTAGTACTTAACCAAAAGGACTACACAGGTAAGCTGAATGCTCTTCTATTAGATCGGGCCACTTACCTCCCTATCAATTACAATCCCACCAACTCTCAAATTAGAAAACTTCACAGGCTCCTTAAGAGAGTCACTTCTTGGCCTGTAGAAGTTACCAACAGATTAAAGCCGTTTAACTCTATACCCCCCCCCCCCGTTTTTACGGACTCCCAAAAATACACAAAGAAAATGTGCCATTACGTCCCATAGTGGATGGCATTGATTCCCCCACATACAAATTAGCTAAACATTTGGCCAAAGAGCTCACACTATACTGGCAACACACCATCACACATAAAAAACTCAGCCCATTTCAAAGCCAGCATAGAAAACCTTACACTCCAACATACTGACATAATGGTCAGCTTTGATGTCTCCTCTTTATTTACAAATGTCCCACTCAAGGAAACTTTAGAGCTAATCCAAGCTCCTCGATGAGTCTAAGGACTCCTGGAGTCACCCGAAATAATAATAATAAAATAATAAAAAAATTTTCTCCCGATATCTCAGCCTTATTTCAGTTCACAATGAACTCAGGCTATTTTGTTTGGCAGGGAAAATTCTACAAACAAATAGAGGGGACTACCATCTGTTCACCACTCTCCCCACCCTTGGCCAATTTCTTTATGGAGACCTTTGAAGAAAAAGCCTTAGCCTCTGCCCCACAAAAACCAACCATATGGCTTCGCTACGTTGATGATGTGTTCGCTATTTGGCCACATGGCTCTGAAACACTTCTCTCCTTCTTAACACACTTAAACAACCAACACCCCAGAATCAAATTCACTCTGGAAAAAGAGGAAAACAACAGCCTCCCTTTCCTAGACACACTAGTCACCTGCCAGCCTAATGGATCCTTGGTTTTCTCAGTTTACAGAAAAACTCACCCATACAGGCAGATACATTCACCAACAATCCCACCCCCTTCCCCCTCACAACAATATGGAGTAGTGAAAACACTATACAACAGGGCTAAACTAATCTGTTCAAACGACTTGGCCCTAAACACTGAACTAAATCACATCCTCAACACTTTCTCAGCCAATGGCTACCCCCCCCAAAAAATATTAGAACCTACAAACCACAGATCCCGTCCCACCCCCCCACAACAAGGATTACTCTAAATCCATCACCATTCCCTACATCCGAGGCACCTCGGAAAAGATTACCAAAATCTTAAAAAAACATGACCTGACCTCCTGTTACAAACCTTACAGAAAATTGGCATCCCTTATCTGCTCCACTAAAGACCAACCACTTCCCCTAGACCTACCTGGTGTTTACCAGGTCCCTTGCAGTTGTAAACTGTCTTACTTTGGCCAAACAGGCAGGACAGCGAATATCAGAATTTCGGAACACAAGGACTACATCCGTTTTCACAAATACAGTCATTCTGGGCTTGCAGACCATGCTCTGGATACACGCCACAGAATACGGTGGAAGAAAGCTACAGTGATACACCGTAGCAAATACAAATTTGAAAGACTCTTTATGGAATCAGCCTCAGCCCTAAGAAATTCTCCAAACCTCAACAAATTTGGTTGTATGCCACTGCCCCGAATTTGGGAGGCCTACATCAGCAGACCTTCAGCCCAATGGCCAAGAACACCTATTTAGCCCACCATCAGGACTGTTAGGAGAACAATAGCTTCATCTTTTCATTCCCAGTTTCTGTGTTGTAGTGCCTACATGCACGTAACTTTTTTGTAAGTTCCTTTAGAAGATGGCAACGTGACGTTGCCGAAATATCGGAAAATATTTATTCAAGTTTAATTTAATTTATATCCTTAACTACGTTGTTCTATTCCTTAAGTGTTTTAATAATTCCAAATTTGCATCAATATGTATTAATTCGTATTTACATTTATGTTGTTATATCTATATGTACATATTCTGATCTTTACATCTATATTTATATTTTTATATATACATATATTTATATGTATGTATAATTCATACAATATCATTAACTTATGTTGTATTACAACAACTGGAAGTTAATCTTATTCGCAAATTTAATTCTTAGTAGTGCTTTTAGATAAGTCTCTGTTTTGACACTGGTCCCTTGTCTCCAGAAGTGATGATGTGTTGTATCAAGGGCATCTGAATGAAGTCCAGTAGCTGGTAGTAGTAAAGTATGTGGTCAACAGTCTGTTGAAGGTGTGGACTACAAATGCATGACCACAATTCCAGGATGTGGAATCTGTGTAAATAGTGTCTTAGGTTCCATATCCTGCTAGTAGTGTGGTTAAACCTGGAGAAATGGTGTGTGTTTTCAGCAGCAGTCTGCTTCTGATGCTTGACAAGAATTCTTTTGTTGTTGATCCGTTTTTTGATGATTTTCATTCTTCTTCCCACAAGTCTAGCCTTCTTTCTTCTGCAACTGATTTTATAGCAGATTTCAAGTACTTTTGATAACTTGTTTCTAGCCGCTTCTTTAGCCAGATGATCCGTTTTCTCGTTTCCTGCTAACATAGTATGCACGTTCACCCGACAGAACTTGATTTCCCATTCCGATAGAGTGAGATTCCAAACTAGATTTCTTGTCTGGTCTACTATATGGTTGTTCTGGTTCTTTATGCCATCTATAGTGCTTCTACTATCACTGTAAATTGTTGCTATCTTTTGATGAAAGGTGTTGAGTTCTAATTCCCGGATTTTTGTAAGTGAATGAACTATAACAAGTTGTTCTGCTTGGTTGTTGCAACAGAGAGGATGCAGTCTAGAGCAGCATTCTTGTATAATGGACTGCCTGTTATATGCAATGAAAAAACAGCCGATGTTCCCTTCGGTTTTACTTCATCAGTGTATATAGAATTCGTTACTTTCAGAGCTTTCCTTCTCCTTAATTCATGTTCTCTTTGCTGGGTAAGGCTGCCTACTGTAGCGAAGAGGACTTTCATAGCAATTTGGATCAAATTTTTTAATTTTCGTTGTATCTTCTGCAGTGCCGTCCACCCCAGACAGCACTTTGAACCTTTTTGAACTTTTACAGTTAATTCTAAAATACAGTCTTGAGAACTCAGTTCCAAATATTGTAATACTTCTGCGAATTTTCCTCACAATGGCTGTAAGTGTTGCTAGTTGCGAGAGGAGTTTTTCTAAATAAAATTGATTAAGAATTACCTACATTACTATGAAATAGATTTCCAATGTCATCGATGATTTTGCTAACAGAAAAGCAAGAAATATAACATTTTAGAATGTTGAAATTAAAGTTTTACTTCAAAAATAAACATAGCGTATTAATTAATTTCCCTATACGTCGTTTTGACTTTTTGTAGTATTTTTGGTGTGTAGAGGGGCGGCAAGCTAAGGAACCACCCCAGGCGGCAAAAGCTCTAGCTACACTACTGATCTTCCAGAAGTGACTCATACATAAGAGAGAATTCTTGTATCTTCAGGCAGATCGGTGTTAAAGCTGCAATAACTCAAGCTGCCCGAAAGATATTGTCCTGTATCCTTTAATTATATGCATGGCAATAAAGCGTTGAACTTTGTTTAGCTTTTGTTAGTTTTTCTTTGATATTAGTGCATGTTTCCCGATAGATGCAGCATAAGATATCAATGGTATTATAACTCCAGTATATACTGTTTTCTGCGCTCGTTGACGTAATCCTCACTTAATTCTTGCCAACTCTGCTAGAAGGTTTACAATTTGTAAGCTTTTTTCGGCAACATATCAAATGTGCTTGTTGAAGGTGATTTTTTATCTATTGTACTCCTAGGTATTTTAGCTCACTGGCTACGTCGAGAACTTCCCTGTTTAGGAAGACCGTTATAGGTTATTTTAATTTTTTTACATGAGACGTGGAGCACTTTAAACTTGGTACTATTGAATGTAACTTTCTTCTCGCGTGCTCACTCTGCAATTTTAAAGAGTTCTTCATTGGCCGTTTACTTCTAATGGTAAGCCGTATTATCCCGAATCATTATCATCGCATCATTGGCAAAAGCTATGACTTTTGTTTCAGTAGTGAAAGGAAGTCTTAATAGCGAGTCGTACTGGATGTTTCAGAAGTCTGGTCCACAGCAGGAGTTTTGCGGGCAGCCTCTTTTGACTTCTTTCGTTACAGCTGTGGTTTTATATTGTCATGTTTACTCTTTTGTCTGTAAAATATATTTATTTTTTTGTAAGTTTTTTGGACATTTTAAATCTCTTAATTGATTCCTTATGACTGGCCACCATGCAGAATCGAAGGCTCCTTGTACGTCAAGTGAGATTGAGGTCTAAATGCATATTGATTGCTAGTTAATAAGTTTCCTGAGTAGACATAGTGCATTAATTGGTTTATCAGAAGAGTGTTTCTAGCACCTTACCAGTAACGTTTATGAGACTGATTGGCCTGTATTTGCTAATTTCATCAAATGCTTCTTTTGCTGGTTTGATTATAGGTATAATTTTTGAGTGTTTCCATATTGAAGGAAATCGTCCTCTTTTTAGGCATTTGTTGTAAACTGTTGTTATGAATTCAGAGAATTCGACAAATGCTCTTAGGAGTATATTGCTGGTTATTCCATCCTCTTCAGGGGATTTTCTTGGATCCATTGATCTTAATACTGATTCTATTTCATTAGTTGTAAATAAGTCATCATTGGGCATATCTATGGATTTCTTCATCTGTTAATTCATTGTCATCGGGAATCAACTTGTTTAGCTGCAGTTTATGCTAAGTTCTAGTACATGCTGTCTGTTTTCTTGATGGTTAATATAGGTATTGTCTTATTCTTGCTTGCTGCTAATATATGCAATTCCAAGGATTTGATATGGTTGAAGTTTGTGTGTGAATGAATTTCTCATCCTACGGCTTTAGTGAATATCAGACCTATTAAACAACAGCGTACTTCCAACACAGCAATCAAACCAATAAACAATAACTAACTGGTATCATCTTCAGATAAGCTTGCTAAAACGCTTCGAGGATGCAAGCTGAGACATTACATCACAACCGAGATCAACACAAAGAAAAAAAATCCATTTATTACAATTAAGTGCTGGAGTTACAGTGCTTAAATATATTAAAGCAAAAATTGTAAATATATATCATTTATTTTTATTATATAATTAATTAATATAATATATTATATAATTAAATTATATATAATTTATACTGCAGCCATGGATTGCCTCTTGTTCTCTCCTGTCTTCACACATTCTGTGAACGGTGGAGACAGGGATTAATATGTCTCAATGACATTCCCCTGCTCGTCCTTCTATCCACTAGACCTTACAATGGCATTCCAGCGACTAGAAACTATCTTAGTCAATCGTCTCTGAATCCTTTACAACATATCTTCATCCTTTTGAAAGTAATGAAATCTCGGCACAGTAATCTATATGTGGTCTGAATAAAGCCTTATACAATTGAGTCATTACATCTTTATCCCTACATATCAGTGTTCTCAGCATCATTGCCATAATGCATTGTGATGTCCTCACAACTTTAGCAAGATATCTCCCAACCATCCTATATTCTGCTTCCCATTTGTGTCTCCCAAACTTTAAAACCTTACAAGGATGTGCTCAAATGTGATAATCACCGTGACAGAATTGAGGTAGAACCATGTAATTTACACATTATTCTATGTACTACCCATGAATTGTTATACACTTGTTACAACGCTGCTGCCATTTAGGATCCTCTGAGAAAAAAGTCTTTCCCTTGTTGCTCAAACCAGTCCTCAGCTGCAGATATGACTTCATCATCTGTGGTAAATTTTGTTCCTTTCAAGTGTTTCTTTAAATCTGGGAACAGGAAAGAGTCAGATGGGGCCAGGTCTGGCCAATCAGTTTCATGAGCAGGGTGAGTAGGTGTGTTGTTCTGCAAAAGAAACATGCCTCTGCTCAGTTTCCTGTGGTGTTTTTTCTTCAGTACCTCCTTCAGTTCCTTTAATGTTGTTGAATAAATTGATGATGTAACAGTTTCACCTTCTTCAAGGTATTTGGTAAGGATTATACCATCCATATCCCAAAACACAATGGCAAGAACCTTCCCTGCTGAGTTTTGGTTTCAGAACTTCTTTAGCTGTGGAGCATCTTTGTATCTCCAGTCCAGTGACTGGTGTATGTTCTCTAGGTCATAGTGATGAAGCCATATTTCATGAAAAGTCACAATACAAGCCAAAAATTAACATTGGATTTCTCAAAATGACCAAAAACTCTTTTCTCTTTGGTTGACATTCAAACATCTGTGAACCCACTGTAGTGAGAGCTTTTGCATGTCCAGATTTCGGTGGATAATGATCCCCAAACTCGTTCCCTGGATATCTCCAGAGTCTGCAATGTTTTTGGCTTTAAGGATCATGGCATACACTGCATCAATGTTTTCAGGTGTGATCGCTGTGAAAAGTCTTCCTGACCTAGGAGCATCTGTTGTCTCAGGATGTCCAGTTTTAAACTTGGCCACCCATCTAGCAATTGTTGGTTATGCTGGGGCACAGTCCCCTAAAGGTCTCACACAAAATTTGGTGAATATCAGTTGCTGACTTTTCTTGCAGTACAAAAAAATTATGATGGCCTGCACCTCTGTGTCTTAAATTTCTTCAAATCTCTGACATGCCTTCTTATATATTCTAAATAAAAAAGAATAAATTATTACAATTTGTGGAAACAAGGGTTTTAAGATATGTTCTTTCTTGTGGTTTATAACAGTTGCTTTAATATCATTGTTGTTCTAGGTGTTTATTATAACTTTTTCATATTTCATACTTTTTCACCCCTCGTACAGGTTGTTTCATTCAACTGGTCCTTGAGGCACACGACTAGAGACTTTCCTCTTCTGAGATACTGCGTCCTGCATACTAAACTTACCGATAGGTATCGGACAGTGGATCTCCAGTCGAGTGCACTAATGTATTATCTAACCCCATTTATTCCACTTTAATTACCAGCTTGTTGTGCGGCAATCTATCAAAGGATTCAGCAGAATCTAAATATACTACCGTGCATGCATCCCATTTTTCCAATTCACCTGTCTCCCTGTTATAATAAATAACTAGATTTCTAAACCATGATTTTCCTTTAGTAAACCCATGCTGTTCATCAAAGAGAATATTGTTATCATCAAATTAATTCTGAATCCTGATCCTCACTAGCCTCTCTAATAAATTTACTACAACCCAAGAAAAACAGATTGGTCTGTAATTCGAAGTCATAGTCTTATTGCCCACTTTATGAAGAGGAACAATTTTCTCCTCTTTCCACTTTTTTGGAACTTGGGAAAATCTAAGACTCATGTTAAAGAGGTAAATTAAAGCTGTTGTTAACTCCTTGAAACATTCCCTCAAGGCACATAGTAATATATCAACAATCCTACATCCTGATTGATATCAAGTTTACTCAATTCCTCACATATACCTCCAATTCGCTCCCCATCAGTGTTCCTCCTTCCTTCCCACTGGCCTCAAGTTTTGCAGGATGTTATTTTCATGAAAATGAAATATCTTTATGAAATGTTCATTTAACATCTCTACGATATCTGCCTCAGTGCAACCAGTATAACTAGTTAACAATCCTTCATATCCAAAACATCAAAACAAGTTTGAAGGATTCTTTAACTAAACTGAATAACTGACATGATAAATTTACTTTGAATATCCGCAGTTTATATTGCCGATATTCAAACTTTGTCTTCTGACAAAATCTATGAAATTAATCAGGAATATACAGAACAAGTAAAATATTTCGAAAACTTTTCCAGCCATTTAGGAACAATTTTACAAGTGGAGATATTAAAAAAATTTTGCTACACATATCTTCATTCCATATGGCTTATAATTCAGTTTTCGGTGAACTGGATTTTCAACGGATTTGTGATTTTTCAATGAATTGTTGTTTTTCAATCAATTGTGTTTTGATAAATTCTGTTTTCGATTAACTGTTGATCAGTAAATTGCTTTTTCGATTAACTGTTGTTCGATGTACTGATTTTTGATGAATTGTTTTTTTGAAAAACTGCTGTTTGGTAAATTGTCGTTCATTTAATTGTCTTTTGATAAATTGTTTTCGGTGAACTATCCAGATACCATTGACTGTATATAAGACCTAAGGCTTAGTGAGTGAGTAAAACTAGATTAGGTTGGGAGGAATGGTGGGAATCTGTGTATAAGAGTGACAATGTTATGTAACTGTGTTAATGAGAGAATGTGCATTATCATGGAAATGGTCATGGGGAGAGAACGATTTTGTGTTCGTCAAGTTCAGACTTATCAAACATGTGCAAGGTTGTCTGGATAAGTAAGGCACTAGATAAGAAGAGCGATCTGCAAGTCGTTCAACTGTGTCATGCAGAACTACAGAGAAGAGTATACAAAAGAGCATGCAAGTAATTTATTATAAAATTAATAAATTTTGTATGATGATACTGCGTTCTCCCTTTTTACGGGAGTTCACAGTATCATCTGGTCCCCCCAAATTTTATCCAGGCTCCGGAACCAGCATAGGGTGACGAATCAGACCTATGGCTGGGTCGGTATTCCTGACTCTAATCCATGTGTCCTCAGACCGGTTTGCTTACTTTGCAGGATGAAAAAACACCAGATAAACTGGCAGAAAAAACCCTGCTGTCCACGCCCAAGGCTGGCTAACTTGGCTATGGCTGAGGCAGATCCTTAAGCTCCTCACGTTGTTGACGGGAATCGAACCTAGGACACTCCTTCCCCAGGCACATGGTTGCGATGCGCAAAGTCACTAGGCTAACTGCACGGACAGTCATTTATTATGTCTGTACATGAATGCAATGAGTAACAGAAACCAAGGAACAGAGTTGTTGCCTTTGTGAATATGTTCGGAACTCAGACTGCGGGCATTATTGAATCCTTACAATCAGAGGTACACATTATTATTATTACTATTATTATTATTGCAGGCAACTCCAAGGAGCCCTTAGACCAGTGTTACTCAACGTTTTTTTGATCATGCCCCACCTCAACATCTCAAAGATTTCGATGCCCCCCCCCTCTAGCATAATAGTCAGCCAAGTTCTGAAAAAGTACAATATAAATGTGTACATGTACATTTTCTAATTGCTCCCCTAAATATTCAAATTGCCTCCCTGTGGGGCATATTCCCCACGTTGAGAAACACTGCCTTAGACTCATCAAGGGAGGCCATATACATCATGCCAAGAACTATTCAATATTTGTGCAGAATCTGTCATACTTTGCTTTGAACTTATTCACTGTCATGGTACCCACAACAGACTCCAGCAACTTATTCCACTCATTTACCTCTCTCTCCAAGCAAAACACCAAGTGACATACTAACTGGCATCAAGTGTAAAGGGTACAGTAATTTTAGGAAGGATAGATAGAATAAGATAGGAGGGAGGGGGGGGGGTGCTGCTATTAATATCAAATGATAAGAATTCTCTTAGAGTTTAGACCTATTACTACAATACTAGTGATGGATTTCCATGTAGCAGTGAGTTTAAAACTATCTCATATGAGGTGCAGTCTAACACAATCCAATACACAGTGGGGTGTTGTTTCAGACATGGTGGATCGGTTGTTAGTGATAAAAAATGCATTACCAAATAAAGATGATAGATGAAAAACAAGTAATCATAATGGGGGACTTTAATTATCTAAACATTGACTCGGAAGCAGTAAAATGTCACTAGAAGAATGAAAGTGAATTTATTGAGAAGTTGCAAGACAACTTCCTCAAGTAACATGTAACAGAAGGAACTTAAGGTCAAAGAGTGTTAGATCTGATTAGTGGTAGAAGGATTTCAGTTAAAGATGTAACTATTCTACCTTTGGTTTCTGACAGTGATTGTGACTTATGGTAAGTTTATGACTGTTCTGTTCAAAAAGGTTACATGCTAAACAACAAAGAAGGAAGCCCTGAAGATACTTCAGGTGCAGACTTTGTTTGCTTACACTTGGATAAAGGATTAAACTAAATTTATTATAGTCTAATCAAATGGGAAAAAATTCCAACAAAGAAGGAAATTATGACTAACAGAGGAATATGCTGGTTCTGCACCATGGTATCAGCTGTTTAAAAAACATTTAAGTGATGCAATATCAGAATGTGTGACTAGAGTTCAAAGAATGTGTAATCTTATCGAGCAAGAGATTCGTAAGAAAAGATGTGGAAGGAATATTGTATGCATCAGGATGATGTTACAAAAATTATAAGAAGCAGACCAGAAGAGTCACAACTGTTGTATGGAAAGCTAAATCTTAGTATGAAAAGAAATTGGCTCTGCAAGCTAAAGAAAACCCCCAAAAATTCTATCATTATGCTGCAAGTAAGAGAAAGAATGTATTAAATAATAACTCTACTGAATGCAGATGGTATGCAGGTAACAGATACAGGAGAAATGTTCAACTAATGAGTGTCTATTTTGCTAAAAGCTGTCAACCTAGTATATGCAACATTAAGCTTACTGCTATAAAGAAACTCAGGTGTATGAGGATTAAGTGCTAAAAAGTTGTTGCACAAACTGAATAAAAATTCAGCAATAGGGCCTGACAGGATATCAGCACGATGCTAAAAGTGTGTTTGGACTTTTTATTCCTTTGACCAGGTTAAATAATTTTGAGTCTTAGAAAAGGAAAGATATCACATGAGCGAAAAGAATGTATGGTAATCCCACAGCACAAGAGTAGAGTAAAAATGATGTACCTAACAATCGATCTTTCAGTATCTCTGGGGTGGTGATGGTGGTGGTGAAGATTTTGGAAAAGTTGGTAAGAACTTGCATATGGAAATGGTTTGAAGAAATTGGAGAATATGAGATTGGATTATAAAATGCTAGCATTGATAAGAGAATGAGTAATTGACAGATATCAAAAAAAGTATTATATGGGGGATGTGAGTCTGCAAATTTAAGGTAATCAGTGATGTACCACAAGGATTAGTCATCGGCCCATTGTTATTCAATCTATACATTAAAGTTATTGGAAAGGATTTGACTGGAGGCAAAGAGATATTTGCTGATTATGCAAATATAAGGAGGGTAATCAGGGATGCAGCTAATATGCAGTACTTACAGAATGATTTGAATAGATATGAACTGTGGGCATGTAAGAAGGGCTATCAGTTCAATGTTAGTAAATGTAAAGTGCACTCTGGTGTAATGAGAAATCAAACATCATATAATGGTTGGATTATGTTAGAAACTAATCATGGCAAGTGGAAGTTCAAGAGTCATATCGCAAAGAATGCAAATGCAACTCAGAGGATAATCACTATGCTGAAACAAATTTTGATATTTAGAGATCAGAAAGTCATTTTGCCTCTTTACAAGGCCTTGATAAGAACTTGCTTTTAGATTTTATCAAGGTGTGTGGGTCTAGTCTCTTGGTTTTTGTGGTGATTCTGATACAGTGGAGAGAGTACAAAGAAGTGTTAAAAGTGATATCAGGATTGAGGAATATGGATTATGAAAACAGAGTGAGAATTTGTGGACTGCAGACACTAGCAAACAGGAGAAAGAGGAGTGATGAATGAGGCTTACAATCTTCTGAAAGGATAATACCAGCTATCAGTAGATGGAATTTTTCATTTTATGGATGGTGAGGCAAGGACAAGAGCTAAAAGGGCTGAGAACTAGATTTTTCTCTCATAGAGTGGTGCATGATTGGAATGGATTTCCACTGGAGGTGGTGTGAATGAATGACAGATGATGTGGGTAATATGTGACCTTGATACGTTCCTGATCCTTGGAAGACCCTCATTAATAGTAATAATAATAATCCTAAATAAAATTCTTTCTCTTTGATACTTCAACATGTCTATTCAGCCTCCAAGTCAAGATTACATGGTCGCGATCACTAATCAGGGGCAAGGATGACAATCTTTGTTGCAATCAATTCTCTGATGGTAGTACAAAATGCAAAATTCATTGTCCATGTGTTCTGCCCTAATGTTTCTTGAGACATTTGTCCCTCAAGAATTTCAGAAATTCCATTCTCATACTTCCTCTACTTAGTTTATACTGCTGGAGTTAAAATGTCTTATAACAATCACTCACTTTACACTTGCCATTCTTATGTGCCTGAACTACTGGCGCACCCAGGGAGGGAGCCAAGAGGCCCTGGCCCCCCTAAAGAAAAAGGGAAAAAAAGGCTAAAAATTTTCCAAAAATAGCTTTCCTAATTAAAATTCTTTTTTTTTAAAATTTATTTTGTGTTGTGTCTTCTATTTCTATACTGGTTATTGCTTGGCTCGGGCAAACAAAGTATTGCCCAAGCTGGGCCAAAGATCACAGGTATCATGTATTGGCAATTACTGCAGATGCTCAGTCATAGGTCATATGCAATTATGCAATGCATAGTGTGCATTCTCAAATCGTCTACTCAACTCGCCCCCCCCCCCAAGATTATATCCTGAGTGCACCACTGGCCTGAACATTTCCTGCTTGCTATCACTCTGTGCTCCTAGGCATATAGCAAGATTGAACTAAATATCCTGAACTGCACAGGATATTTAGAATTGCACAGGAGAGATTGCCGTTTTCTGAAAGAGTCCGGGTGTAATGCTGGTAAAGTAGAGTTCCCAGAGTGGATGATAGTAGGAATGGCCTCTTGTGGGAACGGGGAAGCAGGACAACATCAGCTAACACCAAGTTCAGTGGGGTCTGGAGGGGATAATGATAAGTATAGAAGCAGTGATATTGTTATGCTTTATACTAATGCCAGGAGTATCGGGAATAAAGGAGATGAATTGGTGGCACTGATAGCATCAGCCTGGCCAAAAATTATTGGGATCACTGACACGTGATTGACAGAAGATGATATAGTAACAGGAATAGAGTAGCAGGGTACAGCATTTTTCGGCAGGATAGGATGGGAAAACGTGGTGTAAAATTCTGTTTATGATAAGTGATGACTTATGTCCTCTAAGAGTGGAGGCATTGGAAGGTGGTGAAGCTAATGGTTTTGAAAGCATATGGTGTGAGGTAGATACAAGACAGGATATTTAGTGTAGTGTTGCTACAAGCCAAGGAGTAGACAGGGTGGGGAGCAGGAAATGTTTGCTAACAGCTCCTTTGTCCGGTTTTTTCAATGAAAGTTTGGCTATGGGAAAGGTAGCCAAGGAATGGAAGGAAGAAAGGTAAGATAGTGTCATTGCATAAGGGTGGTAGCAGCTGAAAGTGTCTAATTATAGGCCAGTTTGTGTGTCATCAGTAGTTGTTAAGGTCTTGGAGAAATTAGTGAGGGACTATATACAGAATTGGGCAGATGAGCATAATATTATCTGTGAGAAGCAACATGGATTTGTTAAAAGGCGCTCTTGCTTAAATTATATGATTGCCTTTTATAATAAAGTGACAAGAGAAGGTGATGAGGGAAAGGCATACACTGCCGTATTTTTGGATTTTGCAAAGGCATTTGACAGGGTGCTACATGATAAGCTGATATTCAAGTTACAGCACATGGGTTTAGATGTCAGGTTAGTCAACTGGATTCAGGATTGGCTGTCTGATAGATATTATTATTATTATTATTATTCAGGCCTCCAAGGAGTCAAAAGACTCATCGAGGGAGGTCCTTCCTAAGACATAAAGTCTGTCAAGACTCATCGAGGGGAGGTCCCCCCCTGAGAAACACAAAGTTTATCATACCACTCTTTAAAGTCACTGACCGTTCTCGCTCCCACCACTCCATCAGGCAATGCATTCCACGGCTCAACCACCCTCCACACAAAGAAACCACTCCTTACCCTCTTGCTCACAGTTTCCTTTCGTAACTTCCAGGGATGGCCTCTTGTCATCACTCCTTCCTGCTGATCAACCAAGCGAAAGAACTCCCCAGTTTCAACCCTGTAACTATCAGAGAGTTACAGAGTGTAAATAGTCAGAGTGTAAATATCAGAGAGTTGTGTTTGGTGGAGCAATAGCAAGGAGACATAAGATTACAAGTGGGGTTCCACCGGGCTGAGTACTGTGATGTCCATTGTTAGTGGATTGCAGGTGAATATTCAGTTGTTTGCAGATGATGTGAAGCTGGGAAGGGTTATTAGTAATAGTGCAGATGTGCCTGCCCTGCTAGAGGATTTGAATAAACTAGACAGATGGGCAAATGAATGGGGGATTGTCAGTTTAATGCAACAAAATGTAAAGTCTTGCATTTTGGGATACATCAATGGGAGGCTGCATACTTGATTGTAGGAGCTGTACTGCAGGAAGTAGGAGACACGAGAGATCTGGGGATGATGATTGATAGAAACCCGAAATTCAGGGAACATATTGCAAAGGTGGTAAATGTAACCCAGAGGATTGATGGAATACTAAGAAGGCTGCTAACCTGCAGAAATAAAAGAGTTATTGTTCCATTGTATAAGACCTTGATCACACCACACTTACACTACTGTTCACAAATTTGATCCCCAGTATTCGATGTGGATCATTTCACCTTGTAGAGGATGCAGAGGTGGATAACAAAGATGGTTTCAGGACTGTACAATGTTAAATATGAGATTCGGATGAGGGAATGTGGACTTTTGGTGGAAAGAAGGAGAGGTGATATGATCGAGACATTTAAACCGTTGAGAGGCAGTCACAGGGTGGACACTGGGGAGTTCTTTCACTTGAAGGAGCAGCTGGAAGGAGTGATGACAAGGGGCCATCCCTGGAAAATACGAAAGGAAGGTGGTGGAACCGTGGAATGCATTGCCTGATATATAGTGGTGAGAGGAAGAATGGTCTGAGTTCTGAGTGGTAAGATAGACTGTGTGTTTCCTAGGAAGGACCTCCCACGATAAGTCTCTTGACTCCATGGAGGCCTGAATAATGATAATAATAATAACAATAACTTCACTTGAGCTCAGAGTATGCAGCCTCTTATTTATGTATCAAAAATTTCAAAACTTTATATTCACAGCTTATTGAAATCCTCCTAAAGGGTTACCAAATCTTCACTAATACTAGTTCTTCTGAACTTCACATGATCAGCAAACAACTAAATCTATTGACAATTTCACTGATATAAAAGTTAAACAATACAAGTTCTAGTACTGAGCCCTGTGGGACCCACTTGCATCTTTATGCTTCCTTGATACTGCATCCTCAAACAACTCTCTGATGTCTATCAGACAGCCAATCCCCAATCCAATTCACTAACCTAACATTAAACCAATGTAGTGCCCTATGAAATGATTTTTGTAAAATCCAAAAATAATTTACAGTATATGTTTTTCCCTCATCAACCACTCCTGTTACTTTATTATAAAGGGCAGATTATTAAAACTCAAGAGTATCTTATCAAATACATGCTGATTCTCATAGATAGCCATACCATGATCTGTCGAAAGCTGTATACGATCTCTCACTAATTTCTTCATGACTGATATTCAAAATCACTCATCACTTTGGATGGTCTACATTTCATGCAAACATGCACTCCCCATCTCTTATGTGCCACATTTTTAAATGATGGGCAGCATATGTGATGCAGGCATGATGTACTCTTGCATCATTAGGCTGCTATTAGGTATATGCTTCCTAAAGTGTAAATTGCATAATATACTAAAAAATGGAAATAACATTGTTGTTTTTTTTATTATTATTATTCAGGCCTCCATGGAATCAAAAGTCTCATCGAGGAAGACCCATTCTAGAAAACAAAGTATATCAAACCACTTCTTGTACTCAATGACCGTTTGTGCTCTCAAAAAACTGTAATTGACAATACATTCCATGGTTCAACCACTCTCCATGCAACAAAACCACTCCTCACCCTCTTGCTCACAGCTTTCTTTTGTAACTTCCAGGGATGGCCCAATGTCCTCGCTCCTTCCCTCTCTTCCAGCAAGAGAAAGAATTCCCCAGTGTCAACCCTGTAAGCAACTCTCAACAGTTTAAAAAGTCTCAATAATATCACCTTTCCTTCTTCTATCTTCCAAACTCTGCAGTCCACATTCCCTCAACCGATCCTCATAACTAACATTGTACAGTACTGAAGCCATCTTTGTTATCTGACTCTGTACCCTTTCCACAGTTAATTTATCCCCTTCAAATCCTGGGGACCAAATTTGAGAGCAATAGCCTAAGTGTGGTCTGATCAGGGTCTTATACAATGGAACGATAACTCTTTTATCTCTGCAGGTCAGCATCCTTCTCAGTTGCAGAAATTCTCTGGGTTACCTTCACAATCTCTGCAATATGTTTCTTGAATTTCAGGTTTCTATCAATCATCACCTCTATATCTCTTGTCTCCCTTACTTTACCTTCAGTTCATGTCCCAGTTTGTGGTAGAATTGGTTTGCACTGATTACTGGCTCTCTATTTTGTTCAGTAATTACGATGTGATCAGTTATCCAATGATGTTGTAAATTCAATTTATTTTCTGGTCAGATAATTGATTGTATAGTTATGATGCTATATCTGATATTAGTAAATACACTTACCTCTTTAAGGGTGGGTTAACTAAAAATTTGGTTGTCTGAAGGTTTTTTTCACTTGGTTATACTGTAAGTTAAAGATGCTAAGAAATTATATTTTTTTTTCATCCTTTATCCAATATAATCAAACAAAATCTGTGCATGAAGTAACTGCACAAATGGACTGCTTTCATATAGAGGATAATGAATTCATATCATATCAATTACTTTAGTATCCCATAAAGCAATGCATCATGGGAAGTGCCACTACACAGACCACTTTCAATCTTTATTGAAGTGCAAAAGTTAAAGGAGTGTTCATCATAGGCCTACAGTAGTTAGTATAGGGGTCCAAGAAAGCCTGATAGCATTAGGAGAAAGACAAGAGAGATAGATAACATGAGAGATTGAGATAAAGGCCTCAGATATAGAGATATAGGCTATCATTTTTCCTTTTTCACCAGTCTCATGCAGATGAACAACCAAAAGACCGAGTGAAAGTAAATAAACTAAAGTGGATAAACTAAATAAGTAGATAAACTAAAGTGCAAAGATGACTGATACCAGGTAGTTAGTCTTATCTGAGTTAACCACCTGGAGTTAGCCTTTTCTGAATGGGATTGCTCCAGTGATCCCTGCAATTGACCATAAGTCCACATTGAACTAAGAGGATGGAAACATTTAAGAAACCTCTCATAGTAAAAATAGACAGATTTTATTTCTTCTTGGTGAATATTGCACAATGTTGGTGGTCTACATCACCTAGCCAAAATTTTGATATCTTCTAGAATACTTCTTTCTAAATACAAAAATCGTCTGATAATTGCATAGTAACAATTAAACTGAACAATAAAATTTCCACAGTACATTATTGTAAATCATTTGTATATCATATTACTGGCTTTCAAATTCATGTTTCTTCTTAACCTTCCATAAATCGTATTTTAATTCATTCATTATAAAAATCAAAAATCTCATTCCATTGCTGAAAGGTGGTGGGTACTGCAAAAAAATAACCTGTTCTGTTGTAAATAATAGAATGCCCAACATATTGCATAATCTGTTCCAAATATGCAGGGCAAGAATGCAAGTTCTACTGTTTCCAATCTGTAATATATGTCACAGATTGCATCTCTGATGTTAAAGTACCCCCATTTGATGTATTGACTGGAAGGTGGTCATACGCAATCTCCAAGCAAGATCCCTCCTGTTAGGGTATCCTTGGAACTTCAAATAGATGAAACCAAGAATTGTTGTCAGTACCCAACTGTGAAAGTTCCTGGCAAAAGAGATTAAAGATTTCTTTATACCAAATTTTACTTTTATTAATGGAAAGAATGTCAATGTGAGAATGTTGTAGCAATCTTATGGTTAAGCACAGAATGTTGTAAGTATTCAGGAACAATCTCAGCCTTTGGACTTTTATAACCATTTACTCCAAACAGGAGAATATGAAAACCCAGGTAGAACCACAGAAGGTCTGCTCATGTATGATTGGTCTGTGACATTTTATGAATTTCTGAAGCTGTATTGATTAAATAGCAGAATTTTAAGAAGAAGCCCAAAGCCTCCATGCTTCTTTGATAGTTGAAGAAATTCCTTTTTAACTTCTTGGCATTAGCTGGAGCAAAAAACAAAAAAACAAAAAGCTGGCTTACTACATAGTTGCTTTTCTTCAGCATGGGTAATGTCTGTAATATTTCTTTTTGGCTTCATTAGCTAACTGCTGTTCATACCTCTCTCTTTAGCTACCCTCACCAACCAAGTCACCCTCCTTGGCTGGTCTTTGTAGACCTCATGGAATTGGTTATTTTCACTTCACTTATGCTGCCTCCACAATTTCCTCTTTCTCTGTATTGCATGCTTAATCTCTTTATTCATTCATCTCACACCTACTTTATTTAAGCTTCTCACCCTTGGAATATACCACCACCCACATTTCCTGGTCTATAACTAAGCAGGGAAGATTATGGATTTAAGTAAGGAGGCTTTAGAAGAAAAGGAAAGTGGCCCAATTTTCCAGTGTTCTAAGGTTTCAATGTTTTTGTATATAAGATCTTGAACTGGTAATACTGTATAAGTGGAAAAGGGAATTCCACGTATAGTGAGGAGTTCTCTCTTAGAGGAATGACTCCATGATCCCACATTCCAAAAACTTTTAATTTTGTCTTGTCTGCATTAGCAGCTAATTCAAAGAATTTGCTGAATTTTTCCAAAAATCGAAAAAGTTGTATATGGAATCATTACTACTCAAAGTACCTACATCATCGGCATATGCTAATTCCGTAATAGTTGAAGGACCTGTTATTCCTCGCACAGCATGTGCATTGTCAACTTCCTGAAAGAGAGAGGTTCAAGAACCAATGCAAAGAGTAATGGACTAAGGGGGAAAACCTTACTTGACTCCTTTTTGAATTTTGACTGGGTTTGATAGAAACCCATTAAATGGGAGGTGGGTAGTTGAATTAAGATGGGCTCCTTTAAAAATGGATAGCAGCTTTTCACTCGCACCAATTTGCTGGAGGATGTGGAAGAGAAAGGGTTGCCAGACATTACAAAATGCTTAAGTAAGGTCTACTGATTGGCTGCTTTTTTCGTATTAACAAAATAAAGTAGTTCTAATCCAGAATATTTTAGTAATAAGGTGTGACACCTTTTGACTACTTTCATATGGGAAGTCTGTGTAGTTAAACTAGTGGCTATGCACTTCGCAACCATATGCCTGGGAAAGGAGTGTCCTAGGTTCGATTCCCGTTGCCGATATGTGGAGCTTAAGGATCTTTCTCAGTCATAGCCAAGTTATCCGGTCTTGGGCGTGGAGAGCGGGATTTTTCTTCCCAGTTTACCAGGTTTTTCCTCCCACAAGCAGGCAAACTGGCCCCATGAACACATGCAGCTACAGCCATGGAATACACTGGGAGGCATAGTGCTAGTCACCTTGTCCTCAGGATGGTGCATGACTTAGAAGTGTTTAAGATAGCTCTGTAACAGGCCAGTAGGCCTAACATGTAGAAGACGCAAAGAAGTATATGGGAAATGTATGACTTCTGCGTTACTTGAACCTTGGTATCTCCTCTGGGTGTGGCTCCCACTGATAAGAACTCAATATAGGTCTCATTAGTCAATAGAGATATTTGATTAAAGTTTTTTTACTTGGTTTTACTCTAAGTTTAGGATAACAAAATATTATATTCTTGGTTTCATCCTATTTATTTCATCCTTTCATTTATCCAAGTATGACAAAATTTGCACGTGAAGTAACTTCACGACTGGGCTACTTGTATATAGAGGTTAATGACTTAGTATTCACATCAATTTGCCTTTGTATCACTTCAACCTTGGTATCTCTTCTGGGTCTGACTCCCACCGATGACTCCTCAATAAAAGTCGAAACCAGTCTGGGCAGTGGCCCTTCCCATAATGCATATCATTATACATGCCTGTAAGGATACGTGCTTTGCATTATTATTTTTTTTTTTATTATTATTGTTCCGGGAAACTCCAAGGAGTCGACAGACTCATCGAGGGAGGCCCTAACATCATGTCAAGAACAACTATTTAACATTCACACAGTAACTATCATACCTTGCCTTGAAATCATTCACGGTCGTAGCACCCACAACAGACTCTGGAAGCTTATTCCACTCATTTACCACTCTCCAAGTAAAGAACCTAGCTCTAACACCCTTGTCCACCACGCTCTTGCCCAGCTTCCATGCATGACCCCTAGTCCTCCCACCACCAGTCATATTTTCAAAAATATCTTCTGGATCAATCTTATAAAAACCTTTCAGTAATTTGAATGTCTCAATCATATCACCCCTCCTTTGCCTATCATCCAATTTCTGCAACCCACAAATCTTCAACCTATTCTCATAAGGTTCATTCCACAGACCTGCTATCATCTTGGTCACTCGTCTCTGGACCCTCTCCACTTCCTCCCCATCACGAAGAAACCCTGGTGCCCATAGCTGGGCACAGAAGTCCAAATGGGGTCTTATCAAGGCTCGATACAGAGGAACAACAACTTGTTCGTCTCTGCATGTTAAAGTATTTTTCAGAAGCCAAGTGATTTGGTGAGCTGTTTTAGTTACTTTTGCAATGTGCCCCCTAAACTTCAACTCCCTATCCACCAACACTCCCAAATCCCTGGCCTCATCAATCTCCTGGAGTATGATTCCACCAATGCGATATACTGCTGCTATTCTTTTCACCCCAAAGTGCATAACCTTACACTTTGCCACATTAAATTGACATCCATTTTTCCTAGCCCAATCCTCCAAACTATCCAAATCATCCTGTAAAATTTTGACATCTTGTGCACTCACAATTGCTATACCCAACTTTGCATCATCAGCAAACAAGTGAACACTTCCTCTCAGATCCTTTCCAATATCATTGATGAACAAATTGAAAAGCAGTGGTCCAAGAACAGAGCCCTGTGGCACTCCACTAGTCACAAGACGTCTTTTAGACTCCACTCCTGAATAAACCACTCTTTGATATCTCTCCTTCAACCACCCTCTTATCCATCTCACCAACCCTATATCTATACCCATCTGCTCCAGTTTACTGATTAGGGTTCCATGTGGTATCCTATCAAAGGCTTTGGCAAGGTCCAGTAGTATCACTGTAAACCCATTACCCCTATCCAGTTCAGCCGTCACTGTGTTATAAAACGTGAGCAAGTTACTGAGGCATGATCTACCCTTCACAAAACCATGCTGTCCCCCATACAATATCCCATTTTCATCTATCCAATTCTGTATTCTTTTCTTGACTAATTTCTCTAAGACCTTGACAATGATTCCTGATATGCTAATCGGTCGGTAATTTACAACAGCACTCTTGGAACCACGTTTATGCAGTGGAACTATTTTCCCCTCTTTCCACCTGCTCGGGACTAACCCAGACACGAGACTCAAATTAAACAAAATGGTCAAGGGTACTGACAATTCTTTAGCTGCTTCTCGTACAACACGAGCTGGTATACCATCCAATCCCACAGATGTATTGACATTGAGGTTATGCAATAGACTACTCAACTCCACTTCATTAACCACAATTCCCGTATAATCTACTGGTTTATTCGTTTCTGCAATGTCACCACCTGGATGATATACGTTTGCAAAGTGCTCACTCAGTAACTCAACTATCTCAACTGATTCAGTTACCTCCCTACCATCGGCATTCTTTAAAATCAATCTGCCATGTACATTTTTCCTTTTACTTGCTACATATCTAAAAAACGTTTAGGATTCTCTTTAGCCTGCATGGCCAATGTTCTTTCGTAATCCTTTTTTGCTTTTCTTACCACACTCGTCACCCTTCTGGCCTGCGCTTTATACCATTCATGTGCCTGCCGGTCACCCTTCTCCTTAAATTCCCTCCATAGTTGTTTCTTTTTTTGCAACTCAAGCTTAATGGTGTTATTCATCCATTTAACCCCTACTTGATTTATTATTCGGATCTAGGTATACAGTCAGCCATTGCTTCATGCAAGCACTTCTTAACTACCTCCCATGCACTCTCAACTTCTAGTCCTTGCAGTTGTACATGCCATGGCACTGAACCAATCAAACTCCTAAGCTTGTCATACTTTCCAGCCTGATAATTCCACATGTACCCTGTCTTAATTGAAAATTCTACACCTTTAGCCACCTCCCAAGTTAAGACCCTATGATCACTCTCACCGATTGGTGGCAATGTGGTCATATTTGTTACAGCCAAATCCTCAGATGTAATTACCAAGTCAAGCACTCTCTGACCCCTAGTATTTTCCATTACATGCTGTCGCAGATAGTTATCCCTTAATAACCGCATAAAATCCAGTTCCTTCCTCCCGTGTGTCCTCTCCTCACTCCAATCAATGCGACCATAGTTGAAATCTCCCATAATAATCACCCTCCTTCCACCCATTTCTTCTATTTGCTTGTGCATACTGTCACCACCATCTTTTCCATCACCTGGTCTATAGCAGCACCCAATTGTATATTTAGTTCTGCTAGCCACAATCTCACACCAAATGGCCTCAAATGTGCTCTTTTCTCTATCCTGCAATTCAACTTCTATTCTACTTGGCTGGAGCTCATCAGCTATCATCAACAATACTCCTCCCCCCATTTTATTCTCTCTCTCATTCCTGAACATACTATACCCATCACATTCAATCCCACTAGTTATATCATCTACAGTCAGCCATGTTTCACTAATACCTATAACCTGTGGTCTGGAAGTGCCAACCATGGCCAAAAACTCTTCCTTCTTGTTCCTAATACTCCTAGCATTAGTGTACATGAATTTAAGACCCTCATTAGCCCCAACCCTATTGGGTTGGGGCTAATGAGGGTCTTAAATTCCTTATATTAACTACCCCACTCTGATTTGTTGTCCTTATTTGCTCTGGCATATTATATTCATTCTTACATTCAACTGCCTCCATAAGGACTGTATCTCTACTCCCCCCCCCTTAACAAATCTAGTTTCCCTGAATTTGCACATCCACTACATTCAGCAACACTTTCTCAAGTCTTCTTACACCGTAACCATTCAAATGCAAGCCATCCATCTTATATAGATCCTTTCGCCCATCAAACTCACTCCACACATCCACAAATTCCACACCACTCGTCATACATAACCCATGCATAAAGTCATTCGCAATTATAGCCCTCCTTTTAAACATTTCACTGTCATACCGTGGCAAAAGACTAATCATTCTAACTCTCTCACTCTTTTCTTTTGCTACCTCAAACAATTTATTCAGGTCTTCTATCATTTCCATTTTATCTCCTTTCAAATCATTCGTACCTGCCACAACAATCATTTCTTTCACCCTTTCCTTTTGCTCTCTAATAGACGCAGTTACGTCCTTTATGGTCGCACCAGGTTGGTACGATTTTGTCAAATCCTCTACTAACACACCTCGTACTAACGAGTCTCCATACAGCACTCTATCCTTCATTTTGTTCATGTTCACATTCATACGTCTATTTTTCCTGTCATACCTTTTATTATTGGTTGGTTCATTCAGTCTACTTTTGTTCATGCACTCTAGCTGCTGTTTTGCTCTTTCTATCGCACTATTCAACAACGCGATCTCACTCAATGCATCTATCTCATCTTTTTTGTTCTCCGAGAAACCATTTATACTATCATTCACACTCTCACAATTTTCATGTTCAACCTTGCCGTTTCTTGTCATATCCTTATTTCCTTCATTCTGAAGGTTGACAAAAATATCACACTCACGATCCGAAATACACTTCAATTCCTCATTCTCCCTACATTTTCTACACACATTCAATCCTTTATTATCATCTAACCACACTCGGCAAAGCGTACATTTCACAGCTAGTACACTGACTCATTTCTTTTACGCTACCGTTCTTTGATAACGATGGCGAACCTTCATTACTGGCCGCAATTTTCCTTCGCACAGGTGCCATTCTCATTTACAACGTGTTTTGTCAAATTATACGTTATAATAGACCAAAAATAGACGCACTAAATTACGCAAGGCAAACAAAACAAAACTACACAATATTAACTGATATAACTGATACACAATATAACTGAAAATGATACTTATCTTATCTGGAACTTGCACACACTACACATTACGAATTCATCTAGCGGCGACTTCCCGACATAGATTATGTTATAAAACACTTTAGTACACTAACCACGCTAATAAAGCTCCAATAATATACCAAATTTACACACTTAAGTCCATTAAATGGAATCCAAAACACCAATAAATCAACAAAAAACACAAATCTCTCAGGAGCTCTCCGATAGCACGTCCGTTCACCAGCTAACCTCGACATTATGGGATACTAAGTCAATCGATGTGAAGTCATTAGCTTCTACATACAAGTAACCCATTTGTGAAGTTAATTCACTTTGTTTGCCTACACTTGGATAAAGAATGAAACTAAGAATATAATTTTTTGGCATCTTTAACTTGGTCATTTGAAGTTTTCATATTTGAGCAATCATTGCATATCATTACAATGGAATAGTCCCACTTACCATGAAATATATACCTTAGCTTACAATATTTGCTAACAGTTATGTGGAATATTAGACAACACAGAAAATAATATTTCTGAAAATCAAATACACTAACCTTTATTCTGATGTTTTGTCGTACATCCCATGTCACATCAAATCCATAGTTAAATACACTGAAGATTAAACGCTGCCCTACATGCCTAAACGCAAATATTGGAAAGCGAAGAGAAAGCAACCAAAAATTTCTGGATGGGATTTTGTACCCATTAAATTCTACTTCAGATGGTTCAGGTCCAAGTTTTATAGTAAATTCATCAACTTGAATTAAAAGATATCTATAACACCTTTGTTGGCTTGATGGAAAGCACTGCTTATGGACTGGAAAATAACAAACTTTAAATGAAATGTTATTATATGAAATATGTTCTTGTGTTATGAAAATATTTAATTACTACAAAGCAGTTGCATTACCAGTTCTGAGAACTTTTGTCTTTAAAATAAATAAAATAAAAGCAAATCATCACTGCAGAATAACTAAGTACAGTAAAACCTCGAAGTTACGCGGTAGGTGGGACCAACAAAAAGCGCATGACTCGGGGTATAATTTTGCATGTAATTTATATATACAAACATACAATTGGGACCAAAGGTTTACAAAAACACCTATATTTTTAAAGAAATATAATCATAATTGTAGTTTTTCATACATAAAAAAAGAACGTTATTTTGATGTCGATGGTTTCATAAAATCTAATACATTCGTCTGATGGCATAATGTCTTTTTCTTGTCATGCAAAATTTCTTCATAGCAAGCTAATGATTTTTTTTATTCCTTGCCTTGTGGATACAATTCGTTCCTCGTTAGAATCTATGTCCTCAAAAATCTGTAAACCTTTCTTTTATGATTGTTCTTACTGTGGATTCCTGTAGACTGAACTTCTTTACTAGCTCACAAATTTTCATTCTGCCTTCAATATCCTTAATAATGTTCAGTTTTGTTTCCAAAGTCAATGCTTTTCTTTTCTTGCTAGCTGTAGAAGAATCGGACTTGCTTCTTTTGGATGACATTATTATTTTTTATGTGATAAAATTTTAATCAAGAACATAACATTAAACAATCGCAAGATTTGTAGATTATAAAAATCGTGTATGAATGGAGACCGCATGAAACACGACAGTGCTTGTTCACAGCAAGTGTGACATTGGCGAATGCGGCCGGTGCCTGAAAGATACGATTAGTGGTGAGGTGTGAAGCGGGACAGGAATATGTACATATAAGAAACCGCGTAACTCCGGATTCGCATAAATCAGGGTATGACTGTATTTTAAAAATAACATCTTTTTGAGTATTACACTGGTAATAAATGCCATAAACCCAAAAGTGTTTAAATGAACTACGAAAGGGGGGGTTCCCCCTTTCGAGTCTTCAAAATTCGAGTCATCAGAATTCAAGGAGAACCGGCCTACCAGTCCAGAACTCAGGGGGTTGGGCACCATAGGCATCAGTGGTGAGAACCCCCCCCCCTTTCGAGTTTTCAAAATTCGAATCATCAGAATTCAAGGAGAAGGCTTACCAGTCCAGAACACGGGGGGGGGGGATGTTGACCGGTTGTACCTACCAAGGAGAATAGGTGGACGGGGTCTGCTGCAAGTGAGACAGACTGTGGAAGAAGAAGAAGAAATTGGTTTAAGAAATTACATTGACAATAGCTCTGAGCTAATGCTTCAAGCAATTACACATGAGGGCCTATCCGCTTACAAAAAGGAACAACAAAATAACCGATATGTGCACTGGAAAAATAAACCATTGCATGGCCAATTTCTTCGAGATACTGAGGACAAAATTGACGTGAACAAGACATGGTAATGGCTACAACACGGATACATTAAAAAAGAAACAGAAGGATTTATTCTAGCAGCTCAAGAACAGGCATTACAAACTAATTCAATCAAAGCAAAAATGTTCAACATCAATAATAACAGCAAATGCAGATTATGCGTTCAGAAAGATGAGACTGTAGAACATCTAAACAGTGCCTGCAGCAAAATAGCTCAAACTGACTATAAATACCACCATGATCAAGTGGCCAAAATAGTTCATTTGCATGTATGCAAAAAATATGGCTTTCCTACTTCTGATTACTGATGGCAGCATAAAATAGAGACTGTACTGGAAAACGAAATAAAAATTTTCTGAGACTTTAGAATACAAACTGATCGGCATTTGGAACACACTAGACCTGACATCGCAATTATCGAACATCGACAAGTTTGGATTATTGATATCTCAGTACCCAGTCAAAACAACATTAACAACAAAGAACTGGAAAAAATTACTAAATATGGAGATCTGGCAATCGAAGTTGGCCGACTGTGGCTTAAACACAGTCGGCTAACTTCGTCCGACTGTGTTTAAGCCACAAAAAAAGTCATCTCAATAGTTATCGGTGCACTTGGTGCAACTTCAAAGAAGCTTTCCAACTATTTACAGCAATTAAACATCAATGAAGGCACCCCATATGACCTACAAAAAACAGCATTACTTGGAACAGTCCATATTTTACGATGCTACCTGATGAACTATTCTTAGATTCTTGGGTTGAATCTGAATTGTTCTGTATCACCAGTCAAATTTTTATTTATTTGATAAGTTGTTTTGATTTTTTGCATTTCATCCTCGGAAAAAACTGTTCACACATATATGTGCTGCCGAAAAGACAAATGATTTTTCTTGAAAAGGCATGTAAATCTGTATATTTTACTTCCACCAAATAAAATTTATAAAAATCCGTCAAAGTAATGTTGTTAAATTGTGATTTTAGCACTAAATCCGCCTGAAGCTCAATAAGTTCCATCTGTTAGTTGACTGGCACATTATTTACATCAGCAAACATCGTGTGAGCAAATATAGAGAATGTAAAGTCTTTGTTTTTGAAGTCGGCAATGCTTGTATCAAATTGCTCTTTAGTGCCTTCAGTTCATCTCCATAACAATTATAAGGGATATTTTTATGAGTTGCTAGAGTAGGAAAATGATAACGATTTTTAGCTCTTATCTGACTTTCCCAACAATCTTAGTTTATTATAAAAGGCTTTGACATGTCCATGCAGTTCATGAACCAATTGTCCTTGTTTTTGCAATTTAAGATTCGGTTTCTTTAGGTATCCGGTGACATCTACAAGGAATGCTAAATCACACACCCTCTCATCATCTTTTACTTGGTTAATTGTGTTTCCTTTTATGTCCATAAAATCTGCAATGTCTTGTCTCGGATCATAAAATCGTTTTAACATTTTTGCTTTACTCGACCACCTCACTTCACAATAATAAGACACATCTTCATAATCCGAAAATAGGTTTGCCAAATACTCCTTAAATTTGCAGTGATTAAGTGCACATGACTAAATAAAGTTAATACTGGCTACTACAACTTCCATAACATTTGTGAATTTAATCGATTTTGCACACAGATTTTGTTGGTGGATAATGCAGTGAAAATTTGTTAAATTTTCCAGATGGATCTGTAGTTCTATTGCTCTTTCATGAACTATTCCAATAAATCCCTTCTGTGCACCACCCATTGCAGGAGATCCATCAGTGCATATGCCAGATAGTGAACTCCGTTTAAGCCCAAATCTCTTGAAGACTGTGTTGACTGTTTCAAATATATCCTCACGGCTAAAGTGCCAATAATTCTTCTGTGATGTTGAAATCTGCATCAACTCCTCGAATAAATATTGTTAGTTGTGCTGTATCAGAGGCATCGGTGCTGTCATCCAAAGCAATTGAAAATGCTTCCAATCTAGCAATCTTCTCTTTTAAACTTTTTTTGATATCATCAGCCATAATTTCTATCTGTGGGACAACAGTACGTCTCGACAAACGAATATTCTTGAAGTCCTTTTTCTTTTCAGGACATATTATACTTGCAACATCCAGCAGATATTCTTTGATAAATTCTCCTTCACCAAATGACTTAGAATGCTTAGCGAATTTTTCGCTTACCACAAAGCTGGCTTTGACAATGCGGTGGTGCTGCATTCTTTGCTTGTTGAACATTTGCTGCTGGGTATCCAAGTTCTTCTTCAACTTCTGTATTTCTTCTTTTCGCAGTTGTCCATCAAATTTTGGGTAATCTGCATGTCTCGAAGTAAAGTGTCTCTTCAAGTTGTATTCTTTGTTAACGGATATGGATTCTTTGCACAGCAAAGACACCGGCAAACCTTTATTCAGAATAAAATAATAATCCTCCGTTCAGTTGTCTCGAAATTGACGATTCTCTGCATCTATAATTTATAAGCGATATTCAGAACTGTCAAAGAAAACTGTCTTCTACACCGCAGGCACTAAACAGAACACAACATCAATGCAGGCACCGAACAGAACATAACATCAATGCATGCACTGAACAAAGCACAACACCAATGCAAGTACCGAACTGACACATTGTAACACCTTCACACACGCTGCTAGTCAAAGTGAGAAAGAGACCTTGGTTGGAGAAAACATAGTGTGTTTTGAGCAAGTCGTATGACATCAGCTTAATGTGAGTTAGTAGAACACACCATGTTTTTTACCCACCATGAATCAGACAAATGTCACCGAAATAGATTAGGGCCGGATCAAAAGAAATAGAAGGCCAGATCTGGCCTGCGGGCCGGGGGGGGTTGCCCATATGTGCTATAAATGAACCTACACAAGAAATCGAAAGATCAACTTTTGGAATCTTCCTATATCCATCACGAGCAAATATGAAACAGATTTTTGCTGAACATTCATTTCAGCCACTTGATGATCTGCCATTTGATGCTCGTTTGTATGAGAGTAAAATTATCAACAACTCAGTCCCGAGAAAATGGCTAACATATAACAAAGAAAATAGGTGCTTATATTGTTCATACTGCTTGGCCTTTGAGTCTCCCAACACTTGTAATCCATTATCCTTTGTACATGGAGTTAGTGATATAATATATTTAGTTTTATCCTTTATCCATGTGTAAGCAAATTTTGTTGCTTCAGAGGTATCTTCGGGACTGAGGCAACTCGTGGTAAAGGTGGACCAAGCTCTCATCACTCCTTGTCTTAGTATCTCCCATAATGCAAAGCACATCTCCTTGTGGATATGTATAATGCTATGCATTAAGGGAAGGGCCGCTACTCAGACCGATTTCGACCTTTATTGAGGTTTCGTCAGTGGGAGCCAGTCAAAGAGGTGGTAATACCAAGGTGGAAGCAATGGAGAAGTCATATTTACCTATACGAGTTGCCAAAAGGTGTTTCACCTTATTATTAAATTACTCTGTATTTAGAGAAAGAACCTTCCAACATGGATTTAGTGACTACAGGTATATTAGCCAGAGTTTGGCTTTACACAAATCGACAACAACACATATCAGAAATGTTCAGCAATTTATCAGTGCTGTTAATGATGCCACCTTAGACAATTTTTTTGCATCTTCACCAATTAAAAAGAAAGAAAGAAGAAGTGTTGAAGCAGAGGAGTATTGTCATGAGGATTACAGACATCATAAAGATATTAGGCAAGCAAGCAAGCAAATCCTTTTTGAAGTCACAGAAATGAATCGGCCTACACTCTGGATAATGAGGTTCTGAATCGTGGCAATTTTTTAGCTACAGTGCAGTTAATGGCAAAATATGACCTCATTATGATAGCTCACGTTTCTGCAGTACAAAACAAGTCTACACAAAGAATCAAACGGTTAGAACAACAAGGAAAGGCTCAAAGTAAAGGCCACGATGAACTTGTTATATACCTGAGTGAAAAAAAAAAAAAGAAAAAACTATTGACATGTTAATCCAAATTATGGAGAATATCATAAAAGAAAGAATTAGTCGTGATGTTTCTCAAGCAAAATATTATTCTATTCAAGTTGATTCAAAACAAGATAAATCAATCATCAATCAGTTTAGCATTATTATTTGGTATGTGCTTAAAGGTGTTATCTGTGAGAGTCAGTTGTGCCAAGTAATGATGGCACAAGATAGGGACTTTGATGTGTTCTTGCAGCGTAACTGTAGATGTTCTTTTTTCCCCAATGTGGATTATTTTTTAATTAAGTTTTAATTTCAGGAATATTACTTCTGTCAGCATGGAAAAGAAAAAGCATAAATCTGGATCACTGAAACACAAAGAGCAACAAGAAGCAGAAAGGCAGGAATCAGCCAAGCGATTCCAGATGCTGAAACATTACAGAATTTTAAAATCGATCCCAAAAAATGTTTATCTATAGTACAGATGGAGCTGCAAGCTATCGTGGCCAGTATAATGGTTTACAAAGTAAAATTACTGATGTGACTGATCAAGATGTTTATATATGGTACTATGCCCATGTCTTGAATTTGGTGATAACTGAAACAACATAATAAATTTAGTTTAATCCTTTATCCAAGTGTGAGCAAACTAAGTTTGCATCTGAAAATATCTTCAGGACTGGGGTAAGGTAGTACAACGCCAGGTGTTGTACTACCTTATCCCAGTATTGAAGATATTTTCAGATGCAAACTTAGTTTGCTCACACTTGGATAAAGGATTAAACTAAATTTATTATAGTCTAACCAAGTGAAAAATAAACTTTCAACATCTTTCTCTAAATCCAGAGTAATTTAATAAAAAGGTGGAACACCGTTTGGCAACTCCTATAGGTAAAGATGACCTCGCCATTGCTTCTGCCTGGTTTCTAAACTTCTGGGCCTGGCTCCCACTGAACAGACCTCAATAAAGGTTGAAACTAGTCTGGGTAGTGGCCCTTCCCTTATGCATAACATTATACATATCCGTAGGGAGATGTGTTTGCATTACGGGAGATACTGAGACAGGAGTGATGTTAGCTTGGTCCACCTTTGCTACGAGTTGCCCGGTGTTGTACTACCTTAACCCAGTCCTGAAGATATTTTCAGGTGCAAACTTAGTTTGCTCACACTTGGATAAAGGATTAAACTAAATTTATTATAGTCTAAGTGAAAAATAAACTTGAAACAACATAATGTTGCGTGCCTGAAGTTTCTTTTTTCAATTTGCTCCTGAATTTAGCAACCTTTGTGAAAACGTCATACGCAAGAATGGCTGTATGGATATAAGCTGTTGGAAAACATCTAGGACAAGAAACAATGAAACGATTAAAACTAATTGGTGATACAAGATGATCAGGAAAATCCAATGCAACAGCAACTATATTAGCATGTTTCGATCATGCGACTGTTAATACTCATGTAAATCTATTGACAAACTTATCAATGATACAAGGATCAGACAAGTTTGATGCAAAAACAAAACAAGAAGCAAATGCTTTATTTCAAAGTCTTCTAAGGTTTGAAACAATATTGATAGCATTTACTTACTTGTATATATTTGAAACTACAGCCCCGTTATCAAGTTATTTACAGACAAGTGTTTTAGATATGTTTAACACATGGAGTTTAATATATTCAGCTGCAACACAGTTGAAGGAAAAGACAAGAACAATTCATAACATTCACAGCAAGGCAGTGGCATAGCTAGAGCTTTTGCTACCCAAGGGAGGTCCCTGAGTTTGCCACCCCTCTCAATATACACCAAAAATACTACAAAGAGTTTAAATGTTGTATAGGAAAATAAATTAAAACATTATGTTCATTTTTGAAGTAAAACTTTAATTTCAACATTCTAAAATGTTATTTTTTTTCTTTTCTGTTAGCAAAATCGTCGATGATATTAGTGATGTCTATTTAATAGTAATGTAGGTAATTCTAAACCACTTTTATTTAGAAAAACTCCTCTAAACACTTACAGCAATTGTGAAGAAAATTCACAGTAGTATTACAATATTTGGAACTGAGTTCAAGAGACTGTATTTCAAAATTAACTGCAAAAGTTCAAAAAGGTTCAAAGTGCCGCCCGGGGCTGACCATCCCTCCCTATTTATGCCTTGGCAGCAAGGTATTGGAATTTGTAAATAAATCTAATGACAAGATTTCACAGTTGAATATAGATGAAAATCAAACATTGGAAATTGACTCTGGAAACAGCATTGCCAGCTAAGAGGCAGAGGAAGAAGAAAAGAATGGCAGATGAGCTTATAGATGATGAAGGAAATTCCTCAGATTCTCTAGCTGAATTTTGAGTAAACGTGTTCAACCTAATAATGGAGTGAATTGTCCAGTCACTAGATTCACGCTTTGTACAACACAAAAAGTTGTATAAATATTTATACTGCTTAGACCCAGCAAAGTTTAAAACTATTGCAGAGAAGGGCCTTGAAGATTATTATTATTATTATTATGCAGGCCTCCATAGAGTCAAAAGACTCATCATGGGAGGTCCTTCCTAAGAACATAAAGTCTGTCAAGACTCATCGAGGGGAGGTCCCCCCTAAGAGTCATCCGTCTTTGTATCCTTTCCACAGTTAATTTATCCTCTTCAAATCCTGGGGACCAAATCTGAGAACAATAGTGCAAGTGTGGTCTGATCAGAGACTTATACAATGGAATGATAACCCTCTTATCTCTGCAGATCAGTGTCCTTCTCATAATTGCAGCAATCCTCTGTATTACCTTCACCACCTTTGCAATATGTCCCCTAAACTTCAGGTTTCTATCAATCATCAACCCCAGATCTCTTGTCTCCCCTACTTCCTCCAGTATAATTCCTCCCATAGAGTATGCAGCATCCCATCGATGTTTCTCAAACCTCAAGACTATACATTTTGCTGCATTAAACCAACATCCCCATCCATTCGCCCATCAATCTAGCTTACTCAAATCCTCTTGCAGGGCTACCACATCTGCACAATTACTAATAATCCTTCCCAGCTTCGCATCATCCTCAAACAACTGAATATCCCTTGGCAATGTCATTGATATAAAGATTAAACAATATAGGTCCTAGTACTGAGCCCTGTGGGACCACACTTGTAACCCTCTGCCTCCTTGAAACTGCTCCACCATACACAACTCTCTAATACCAATCAGACAGCCAATCCTGAATCCAGTTGACTAATCTGACATCCAGACCCATGTGCTGCAACTTAAATATCAGCTTATCATGTGGTACCCTGTCAAATGCTTGTGCTAAGTCTAAGAAAATTGCAGTATATGCCTTTCCCTCATCTAATGTTCTTGTAACTTTATTATAAAAGGCTAGCGTATTGCTAAAAGAAGAGCGCCCTTTCACAAATCCATGTTGACTCTCACAGATAACATTACCCTCATCTGCCCAATGCTGTATATGGTCCCTCACTACTTTCTACAAGATCTTAACAACTACTGATGACACACAGACTGGCCTATAATTAGACACTTCCAGTCTGTGACCACCCTTGTGCAATGGCACTGTCTTACCTTCCTTCCATTCCCTGGGCACCTTTGTCGAAGCCAGACTTTCATTGAAAAGCCACGTTAAAGGCACTGTCAGTTCCCTAGCACATTCTCTCAAAACTCGTGGTGAAATACCATCCACTCCCAAAGCTTTACTGGCATCCAGAGTACTCAGTATCCGAAACACACTCTCCTCCTGTACCTTTAAACCTCGAACCAGCCCTATCCCTCTAGCATTAAAAGTGACTCCTCCAGGATGAAATACTCCAATAAAGTGTTCATTGAACAATTCCACTATGTCCTCTGCATCAGTCACTCTATTTCTATTTTATCCCGCAATATCATTCTTACCACAGTCATTTCTCCTCCTACTGGCCACATAGCTAAAAAATTCTCTAGGATTTTCTTTGGATCTTAGGGCCAATCTCCTCTCATATTCCAGTTTCGCTTTCCTTACCACACTAGTCACTCTTCTGGCCTATGTCTTATATTCTTCATGCATCCTCTCTTCACCTGTCTCCTTATATCTCTTCCATAGCCTCTTTTTCACATTCAATTTCTGTTTAATATTGTTTGTCATCCACTTTACTCCAAATTGTGTCCTCTTCTTCACTCGTGGTATACAACTTACCATTCCTACTAACAAATATTCTTTCACAATTTCCCACGCACTAATGATATCTGGGCCTTCCAATTCCTCGCTCTATGAAACTTCCCGAAGTTGACGTCTAAGACTATTATAATCACCTGCATTATAATTCCACATAAGTTCCCGTCTCTTTGATACTCCTGCATGTCTATTCATTTTCCATGTCAAATCCATATGGTCACTCTCTCCAACTGGTGGGAGAGAAGTCATCTCAGTTATTATCAACCCTTCTGATGCTATAACCAAATCTAAAACTCTTGAACCTCTTGTTCCCTCTGTTACATGTTGCCTAAAAGATTTGTCCCTCAAGAATTCTAGAAATTCCATTCCCCTATTGCTACATGCATCTTCCTCTCCCTAATTTATACTACTGTAGTTAAAATCTCCCATAACAAAAATTCTTCTTGCACTTGCCAACCTTGGCTGTCTAAACATCTCCTGGTCCCCATCCTCTGTGCTCCTGGGTCTGTAGCAACACCCCACTATGAAGGTATTATTAAGCTGTCTCCAGAACTCAGCAAAGATCAAGTAATATTGGAATTGTATTGTTTTGCTTCGAATTTTGATGTATTAAAGCTACTGCTTAATGATGGAAAATATGGATTCCAGTTGTAACAAGTGTAAAATTTCTAGCACTTGCCCATCGTGTGTACTAAAAATTCTGGCATCCAACAGACTTCATGAGAAGGCATATGATAAATTTTAGAAACTTTATAAAGTTATCTGCACGCACGTGCACACACACACACACACACACACACACACACACACACACACACACACACACACACACACACACACACACACACACACACAAAATCAGTTACTCAATTCCAATGTGAGAGGACATTTTCAAAGCTAAAGATCATAAAGACATGGCTAAGAATTCACTGTCTGAGGAGAACTTGGAATCATACTGTTGCTATCCAATGAAAAGGAATTGTTATATGAATTGGATGCAGAAGCAATTATTGACAGGTTCACACAATCATCTAGTGAATTCAAATGATTGCTCTTAATATAGCGGACTGCATTAAATATGCTTTTGAACTACCTGTTTATGTGTAAAATGTTCAGCACAAGCAAATCACTTAAAATTAATGATTTAATTAAAATAAAAATAAAAAAATAATTAAAATATTCAATTTTAACAATCTGTATTTACATTTAATATCTACTGTATACTGCCAGTAACATGTACAATATATGTACACTGTAATTACTAAAAAATATACATTTATTTTGCAAAAAAGTTTAATTGTACCTTTTTTTCCACTTATGTATTTTTTGAAAATTTTATTTATTTCTTATAAATATTAAATGATAACCTTATAGTTGTGGGTGGGCCCCCTTTGTCTCTTAAAAATATTTGCAACCAATATTTTTAGACCCATTTCGCCTTTGGTTTAAGCTACCACCTTGAAGGCTATATTCTTGGCAATCATCACAGGAATATAATACAAATATAGTCAGAAACCAAATTGATTACTTGCTAATTAATCTCTATGATTTTGAAGTTCCATAATGAGTACAAAAACCTATCCCAGTGGGGATATTGCTTGTGATTATAATCTACTAGCGAAAGAGTTCAAACTTAGGCTGAAAGCTATACTTGAGAAACATCAACAAAAAAGGTTTGATGTATTAAAGATAAAAAATCCAGAGATAAAAAAAAACTGAGTCAAGAGATAACACTTATCAAGAATGATGATGTCGTGAGGATTGATGAATCATGGGGCAAGTTAAAATCTGTCTTCATAGAGAAATGTGCCAATACTTTGTGTCTTGATAGAGCAGCAAAAAAGAAAGGCTATATAACTAACGAAATTCTTTCTCTCATGGATCAACACAGATCATATAAAAATCACAGTGCAAGAAAATATAAAGAAGTTCAGAAAATTATGGAAGTCGGGATCAAAGAAGCAAAAGAAATCTGGATGAATGAAAAAAAAATGTAAAGAAATGGAATTTCTACAGGAAAAGCATGACAGTTTTAATCTAGACAAAAAAGTTAAAAGAGACCTCAGGTATATTTAAAAAAAAAAAAAACTATGTATCCTTCAAAACAAAAAGGAAGAAATAATATACAAAAAGGATGATAAAATACAAGAATGGATGAAATATGTAGAAGAACTGTTTAGTGATAACAGACATAACCCAGAAAATACTTATGAATAAATGGAAGGTCCATGCGTTCTAAGATCAGATGTAGAATATGCGCTCAGATGTAGAGAGCTATTCTGGCAGTAGCATAGCTGCCAGCAGGGCCACCCTTGTCAGACAGGTCTCAACTGAGGAGCCAGATTAACAGTGTTCCATCCCCCACATCTTAATGGTGAAAAGGGAAGAAGAGATCCATACCGGATCAGTCAACGCCTGGGTCATCAAGGACTGATATTGGGGATCCTGGGCATCAGGCGACAAGTGGGTTACAGGCCCCAACTCTCCTTGCTGGGCAATCAGGGCAGGAAGCTGAAAAGCGACTGGAAGAAACCAAACTTAAAAAATGGACTGTAGAAGAAAACAGAGAAGTTATGAAATGTTTTTACAGATCAACACCAGAATAACGAGGTTTCAGAAAGCGTATGCATTTAATTTGGAAACAGAAATTTCCAGAATCTGCAATCACAGAACAAAGACTTATGGACCAAAGAATTTCATTTTCCGTGACAAAATATTTACTGAACTTGAGCTGCAAGAGTTACGTAATAAACTGACAACTCGAGTAACAGCAAATCATCAGGAGGTAGCTATATCAAACTTTGGAATTCAACTCAGTAAACATCAAGTTGACAACATACCTCAGAATATTTTGACAGAAGTGCAGTGTAAAATGAAACAGGGATATTGGAACATATGAACTCCATAAATTACCGTATAAAACTACCACCATTAAAAGCTTTACAACAATCTAAGCTAAAACAGCTCCTCTTAGACGCAAATGCTGTAATTGAAACCATCACAACCAACAGTATAAAGGAAACAAATCAGCTCCTATACAGCACAGCCTATATCATTTCAGTGAAGCTTGGTTGCAAACCAAAAGAGCAAAAGCCAAGGATGAAACAATCTACACCATGGAAAATCCGGTTAGAACGAAAAGTCAACAAACTTCGAGCTGATCTGAGCAACTTAAAGAGTTTTAAAGAAGGATGGCTGAAAAATAATAACATCAAAAACAAACTGATTAACACATAATTTGGCCAACAAACAATTGCTGAAGTTACTAAAGAGCTAAAACAAAGAATTACAGTGACTGCACAGAAAATTAAAAGATATCAAGCAAGAATAAACCAATATGTACAAAATATGCAATTTTGACAAAACCAACATCAGTTCTTTCAGTCTCTCCAAAGAAATACAAATGCAAATCATCATTCACCAGGAAAAGAAGAAACACTCAAATTTTGGAGGTGAATCTGGGATAATCCTGTTGAACAATAAAGATGCTTCATGGATTAAGGAAATAGAATCAGAAATGAAACAGAAACAAATGCAAAATGTCATTATCACTAAAGAAATGGTCAGTGCTCAAGCTAGAAAATTAAAAAAACTGGATTTTGAAAAACTGGCGAAGAACTACATGGATTTTGGTTAAAACATTTAACCAGTCTACATGATCGAATGGCGGAACAATTTAATTATTTGTTGCAATTAGGCACAGTGATAGACTGGATGATATCTGGGCGCACTTTTCTCTTCATGAAAGATAAGGATAAGGATGCAGACCCAAGTAACATCAATAACAATGAATGCTTAAGCTGCTCAGTGAATCATAGCAAATTCCATATACCAGTACTTATCAGATAATCAGATTTATCCGATTGAACTAAAAGGCAATTTTCAAAAATCTAGAGGAACAAAAGACTAGATTCTTATTAATAAAATGATTCTCAGAAACTCAAAAAGACGAAAAACTAATTTAAACAAGGCATCGATAGACTACACGAAAGCATTCGATTACCTCCACACTCCTGGATCCTAAAATCACTAAAAATATTTGGAATTAGCAAAAACATATGTTTGTTTCTGGCTGCTGCTATGAAATCATGGAAAACAACATTAATAGTGAATAATGAACGATTTGCCTTTGTCTATGATTCTGAAGAAAACAAAACTTGGATATGAAATTCCTAAATGTAATATTAAAATTTCCCATCTGTTGTATATGGATGACTTGAAGTTATATGGAAAATCACCCAGCAAATAGATTCTTTATTGAACACAGTTCGTATTTTCAGTCAGGACATCAAAATGGAATTTGGTTTAGATAAATGTGCAATTTTATCTATTAAACGAGGAAAAATTAATGACACTAGCAGTTTTAATTTTGATCAAGAGAAATATATAAAAGCAATTTCAGCTGACGAGCACTATAAATACCTAGGAATATTAGAAGCCAATGATATTCTCCACTGAAAAGTTAAACAACAGGCAGCATCAGAATACATCAAAAGAGTTAGAAATATTCTGAAAACAAAACTAAATGGACTAAACACAATTATGGCAATGAATTCTTGGGCTATACCAGTAATCCAATACACAGCTAGCATAATATATTGGACAAAAGAAGACCTGGACAAACTGGACTGCAAAACTAGAAAACTAATGACTATGCATCATGCATTACATCCACGAAGTGATGTTGACCGGTTGTACCTACCAAGGAGAATAGGTGGACGGGGTCTGCTGCAAGTGAGACAGACTGTGGAAGAAGAAGAAGAAATTGGTTTAAGAAATTACATTGACAATAGCTCTGAGCTAATGCTTCAAGCAATTACACATGAGGGCCTATCCGCTTACAAAAAGGAACAACAAAATAACCGATATGTGCACTGGAAAAATAAACCATTGCATGGCCAATTTCTTCGAGATACTGAGGACAAAATTGACGTGAACAAGACATGGTAATGGCTACAACACAGATACATTAAAAAAGAAACAGAAGGATTTATTCTAGCAGCTCAAGAACAGGCATTACAAACTAATTCAATCAAAGCAAAAATGTTCAACATCAATAATAACAGCAAATGCAGATTATGCGTTCAGAAAGATGAGACTGTAGAACATCTAAACAGTGCCTGCAGCAAAATAGCTCAAACTGACTATAAATACCACCATGATCAAGTGGCCAAAATAGTTCATTTGCATGTATGCAAAAAATATGGCTTTCCTACTTCTGATTACTGATGGCAGCATAAAATAGAGACTGTACTGGAAAACGAAATAAAAATTTTCTGAGACTTTAGAATACAAACTGATCGGCATTTGGAACACACTAGACCTGACATCGCAATTATCGAACATCGACAAGTTTGGATTATTGATATCTCAGTACCCAGTCAAAACAACATTAACAACAAAGAACTGGAAAAAATTACTAAATATGGAGATCTGGCAATCGAAGTTGGCCGACTGTGGCTTAAACACAGTCGGCTAACTTCGTCCGACTGTGTTTAAGCCACAAAAAAAGTCATCTCAATAGTTATCGGTGCACTTGGTGCAACTTCAAAGAAGCTTTCCAACTATTTACAGCAATTAAACATCAATGAAGTCACCCCATATGACCTACAAAAAACAGCATTACTTGGAACAGTCCATATTTTACGATGCTACCTGATGAACTATTCTTAGATTCTTGGGTTGAATCTGAATTGTTCTGTATCACCAGTCAAATTTTTATTTATTTGATAAGTTGTTTTGACTGTGTATCAATTATGTGAATAAAATAATAATAATTGTTCCATTTATCAATTTTTACAATGGATCATCTTTTAAACATCTAGCATGAAACTTGATCTTCCAAGTTGACCCATATATATGGCTGTTTTATATGAAATGTCTGTTGGTAGTAATATTTTTTTTTCTTCTAAAGGTCATCCTAAATAGTTTAGGATGAACAGAACAAGAACCTATTCTGAAATGTATACATATTTTATATATTTTAAGTATTCACAGAAAACAGCTACAGATCTATTGCTCGATATGAAATTAAGATGTCGAGTACAAGAAACTTCTTTCAGTGTCATTCACTTTATTGGGTCAGAGACTATCTTGGCAAATTTTGAGCAACACTCAGCCAATTTGAACAGTCCCTCAGAACTTATGCCAGTCCATTGTCTGATGTCTGCCAGCCAAAATTTTCGTCATCTTTCTTGCCCTCTTCTTACAGTTATCTTCCCTTTTATAATCAATTGAAGTATCTAATATTTTTTATTACGAAGTTGGTGATCAAGATATTCAGTTTTTCGTTTTTTTATGGTATCTAAAAGTTCATGTGATTTCCCCATTTGTTCCAGTACTTCTTGATTGGATGTTTTTGTTTCCATGGGATTTTTAGCATTCATCTGTATAACCACATCTCAAAGGCTTCAAAGTATTTTTATCACTGTTATCTTCAAGACATAATTTCTGTACCATACAGAATTTATAGCTACATAGCATAGTTAAATACATAGCATTTAACTATGCATGTTCTAAGCTCTGAATTTAAATTGTGGTTACACAATGTTGATTTCATCAGGAGATAATTTTTTCTCCTGATGAAATCAACACACATAAATATAACTCAGAGTGGACATGAATACACAGCGTGAGAAAGGTGGATGCTTCAAGAGGAGGTTAGCATGTGTAGGCAGGAAAGGAATGGGATGACCAGGGATCAAGAGGAAACAGTTGGAATTGAAAAGTATTTTAAAATGAAGAAGCAGAGAGGGAAATGGCCCCAGTCGAGCATGGAGAGATCACATCGAGTGAGTGGTATCAGTGGAACTAGCTGTAGATCCAGAAATGAGCTCTTGTGTTTGTATACCAATGCTAGAAGTATAAGAAACAAGGCAGATGAAATGGTTGCACTAATTGAGTCTGTTCACCCAAAGATTGTCGGAATAAGTGAGATTTGGTTGGAAGAGGATGACATCCTGACAGGAATAGAAATGGAAGGGTATGATGTGCTTCATGAGGATAGAAGGGGTAAAAAGGGAGGGGGAGTGCTATTGATGATAGAGAAAGAGTTATGTCCATATAAAGTAGAGATGCAAGAGGGAAATAGTGCCAGGGGTTTTGAGGGAGTATGGTGTGAGATAGAGGTGAATGGAATCAAATACTTGGTGGGATGTTGTTATAGACCAGGTAATGTGGATGGTGGTGATAATGAAATGTATGATCAAATTAGAAGAGCTAATAAGAAAAGGGTGATCATTATGTGCGATTTTAATTATGGCAATATAGACTGGAATGATGAGATAGCAACTGGAAGTAAAGAAAATAAGTTTCTTGAGTTTTTGAGGGATAGCTAGCTCAGATGTATCAGTGGATACACAAGGATTGAGGGTCTTGAATTTGGTCTTCTCATCTGAGGATGTAATTATAAATGAGGTGTCAAATCATCCACCAATTGGTGAGAGTGACCATAAGATGAATAAGATGATTACCTGGGTGGTTGCCAGCAGTGTGAGGACCTCTGTCAGAAAAGGGTACATGTGGAACTACAAGGGGGATGATTATGAAGATCTCAGGAGACAGCTTGCAGGTGTTGCATGGAATGAGGAGTTGGCTGGAAAAGAGATTATTATTATTATTTTCGTGACACGTCCAAGGAGTCCAAAGATTCATCACGAGAGGACACCTATTCTACAACTCTCCGTCTCCACTTCTACACTGAACCTCTACTACAAATCATCTACATCAGTGCCATCCACTGCCCATCACCACTACAGGTAGTATTTTTGTCTGTAAGTTGTGTGTGTTTTGAAAGGCTGATTTCTCTGTATGCGGGATGAAAAACCTGAGTTTCTGGGAGAAAAAACACTGCTACCTCCGTATAAGATCGGCTAGTGTGTGGGGAGTTGTACAAACTAGATATTAGTAAGGCTGTTGGATTCGATAAACTATCCACATATTTTGAAGGAATGTGCCAGGGAGTTGACACCTGTCTGCAGCTTGGGAGATTTTTAAAAACTATCTAGTAGATGCAATGTCTAAATGTATTCCAAGAGTGAGAAGGTTAAATAAGGTAGGGGTGAAATGGATGAATAAAGAGATTAAACATGCGATACAGAGAAATAGAGCATTATAGAGGCAACATAAGAGAAGTGGAAATAGCCAATTCCATGAGGTTTACAATGACCAGACAAGGCAGGTGACTTGGTTGGTGAGGGTAGCTAAAGTGAGGTATGAACAGCAGTTAGATAATGAAGCCAAAAAGAATCCTAAGTAATTCCTTTGATATGTTGTAGCCAGCAAAAGAAAGAATGATCATAGAAGGATGGTATTGATTGGAGAAAATGGTATAAAGACAGATGTTGCTGAATGTGTGGTGGAGATACTTAATGAGAAGTTCATAAAGATCTTTCAATCTTGTGAATGTGACTTCATGGAGAGATTGAGAATGGCATTGAATGATGAAAGGATAGCATTGATTGGAGAAAATTGTATAAAATTAGCTTTTGCTGAATGTGTGGTGGAGATGCTTAATGAGCAGTTCATAAAGATCTTTCAATCTTGTGAATGTGACTTCATGGAGAGATTGAGAATGGCACTGAAGGATGGAAGGATGGCATTGATTGGAGAAAATGGTATAAAGACAGCTGTTGCAGAATGTGTGGTGGAGATACTTAATGAGCAGTTCATAAAGATCTTTCAATCTTGTGATTGTGACTTCATGGAGAGATTAAGAGTAGTTGATGATGGGTAGGAGAGACTCACTGTAAGTGAGCAAGAGGTGTATGAGTAGTTGAACAAACTAGATGTTAATAAGGATGTGGGACTTGAAAATATATCACTACCTATTCTGAAGAAATGTGCCAGGGAGTTCACACCTGCCTTGACATATTTTTTTAATACGAGTCTTGCACTTGGTCAAGTTCCTAAGGAGCCGAACGAGATCAACATTGTGTCTCTTCATAAAGGAAGTGATCAAACTCAAGCATCAAACTATAGGCCTATCTGTGTGTCAGGTGTTGTGGTTAAGTTGTTGGAGGAGCTTGTGAGAACTAGGATCCAGAATTGGAAGTTTATTTGTCACTTGATTTGACTATAATAAATTTACTTTAATCCATTATCCAAGTGTGAGCAAACAAAGTTTGCACCTGAAAATATTTTCGGGACTGGGGTAAGGTAGTACAATACTGGGCAACTCGTAGCAAAGGTGGGCCAAGCTAACATCACTCTTATCTCAGTATCTCCCATAATGCAAAACACATCTTTGCGGATATGTATAATGTTATGCATTAAGGGAAGGGCCACTACCCAGACTAGTTTCGACCTTTATTGAGGTCTCTTCAGTGGGAGCCAGGCCTAGAAGTGGAGATACCAAGTAGAAGCAATGGTGAGGTCATCTTTACCTATAGGAATTGCCAAAAGGTGTACCACTTTTTATTAAATTACTCTGGATTTAGAGAAAGATGTTATAACTTTATTTTTCACTTGGTTAGACTATATAAATTTAGTTTAATCCTTTAAGTTTATAGTCTAACCATGTGAAAAATAAACTTTCAACATCTTTCTCTAAATCCAGAGTAATTTAATATGATGCAAAGTTGGGACGAACCATGCAGAGTAGAGAAGATGTTGTGACCTTACAAGAAGACTTGAATAAATTGAGTGATTGGGCACGGAAATGGGGATGTGAGTTTAATGTTGCACAATGTAGGGGTCCAAAGGCGACTGACTAATGTAGTTTCTAACCTCTGGAATGTCGAGTATGAGGAAAGATTGAGACGATGTAATTTGCAGAGTTTGGTCGAGAGAAAAAAGAGGGGAGATATGATAAAAACCTACAAGAGTAAGGGATTGTTCTAGTATCAATGCTGGAGAAGTTCTACAAAAAATAGTGGGTGATCGGGGGAGGGGGGGTGAGAACCAGAGGTCATTCCCTGGAAACTGTATAAAGAGGGTGTGAGAAGCAGGTTTTTTTCATGCAAAATTGTAAATGGTTGGAATATCTTTCCTGAGAGTGTGGTGTCTGCAAGGAGTTTGAGTGTGTTTAACAGTGAATTTTCCATGCTTGCTGTGCAAGCTGATTAAGAAAGAAGTAATATTTATTTGTTAATAAATGCATGAATTTATAACCATTCCATTTATGCTTTTATTTTTGTAGACAAAAGACGTTTTAAGCTTGCACGGCAATTATTGAGCTTTGCGTTGTGTATCGAAGGCCGACGCTTGTCAAACTAACTTGGCTTGCTCGGTTGTGGGTGCATCTAGGTCCTCGCTTCAGCACTGATTTCTCACCCTGTTGCTTAAACACGGGCCATATGCAGTCAAAGTAGCTTCAGCCAGCCTTTACAAGTGTGAGTGTTGCTTATGAAAATTAATTTACAACCAACTTTTTATGACGATGTTATAGACCAGCCATAAAGAAGAACTGTAGGGTAGAATTTGTGTTGAAGGAGCTAAATTGAAAAAGATAGAATATCATTTGGAAAATAAATGTTTTATTTGTATGATTAAATGTACATAAATTACTAAATACGGGTAACCCTCGTATAACGTGGTACTTATACAACACGGTTTCGATATAATGCGGTCTGAAATTGTAGTAACCCTTGTTGAACGTGGTACTTATACAACATGGTTCCGATAAAAACAGGGTCTACAAATTGTAGTAACCCTTTATCTTTTCATATGTTTTTCACTGCGCGACTTAAAAATGAAATTTTATCTTCATTAAATTTGTGTCTGATTGTATCCCGCATGTAATTATAAGTAACAAATTTATATTAGGGGAACTACTCTTTAGCATGCATGTTCCTCAATTGTTTACCATATAAACGTTTATTGTTGAAAATTGTCCTTGTTTCTGCCAGAAAAATGCATTAAAAATCATAAGTGTGTTCATCTCAAGCTGAGCACTTTATTTTCTGAGTTACATATAATATTTAATGCTTGCTTTTTTGTGTAAAAAATTATTTTTATAGTAATATTTTTCTCTCGCAGAAAAATATTCAAAATCTTGGATCTGTTCAAAAATGGAGAAAAACCAGGAGCTTTTGCAGGGACTTTGAATTTAAATGAATCAACAGTTTGAACAATCAAACAAAATGAACTTAAAATCTCAGAAAGTGTTAATTGCTGGATCAACGATAAGTGCAAAACACATTGCTCGTGTATGTGATATTGGAATGGAAAAATGGAGAAATCTCTAATAATTTTGATAGAAGATTGCACCTCAAAAGATAATTCCTATAGATGGAAATCTTATTAAACAAAATACTCTCAAAGTTTATAAACATTTATAGTGCAGACCAGGTGTTCAATGCAGATGAATCCACATTGAACACTTGGGTTATATTGGAAAAATGTGCAAGAAGAACGCACCAATATTTCGAAAAATGAATGATCAGCTCCTGGATTCAAAGTTTCCAAAGATAGAATTATCTACTGTTTTGTAGTAATGCATCAGGTGATTACATGACAAAACCAGTGTTTATTAACCAATCCTCAAATCCTCGTGCTGTGAAAGATTAAAATATGCACTATTTTATTTAAGTATAAAGAGCTAATAAGCTTTATTTCGGCAATGAAAACATTACTTAAATTAAGGGGATATTAAATCCCACATAGTTTTAAAACTGAATAAGAAACTCAAAGATTGGAATCAGAGAGTTTCTTGCTGAATATAGTAAACTATAAATATATATAACTATATATAAATATGAGCAAATGCAAGTAACCCTAGCACGTAGTGCAATACCGGAAGACTCGCAGCAAAGTCGGTAAATTCTGATCGCTATTCTTAGGTATTTCTCATAATGTAAAACACATTTCCTAGGAAATGCATGCTGTTATTACATTATGGTAGGGAGGTCACTACCCAGACTGGTTTCAGCCTTTTTTGAGGCTTCATCAGTGAGAGCTAGACCTAATACCAAAATGTATAGCGAAAAGAACTTATATACTCTGCGATACGAGTTTCCAAACAGGTGCAACCATTAAGTTACGTAAGTATAAAGAGCTAATAAGTTTCATTTCGGCAATGAAAACATTACTTAAATTAAGGGGATATTAAATCCCACATAGTTTTAAAACCGAATAAGAAACTCAAAGATTGGAATCAGAGAGTTTCTTTCCGAATATAGTAAACTATAAAGTATCGGCGACCACTGCCGTGAGAAAATAGTGATCAGCTTCATACATTTCCTAGGAAAGGTGTTTTTACATTATAGGAAATACCTAAGAATAGCGATCAGAATTTACCGACTTTGCTGCAAGTCTTCCGGTATTGCACTACGTGCTAGGGTCACTTGCATTTGCTCACGCCAGTGGTCGCCGATACTTTATAGTTTACTATATTTGGAAAGAAACGCTCTGATTCCAATCTTTGAGTTTCTTATTCGGTTTTAAAACTATGTGGGATTTAATATCCCCTTAATTTAAGTAATGTTTTCATTGCCGAAATGAAGCTTATTAGCTCTTTATACTTAAGTAACTTAATGGTTGCACCTGTTTGGAAACTCGTATCGCAGAGTATATAAGTTCTTTTCGCTATAAAGCACTAGAAGCAGTCACCAAAACCACAACCAACCACCCATCCGGTCGGCTCCCAGAAAACATAATGGACCTCATCAGAACAAAAAACAAAGCCAGGAAAAGATACCACAACACAAGAGCCCCACAGGACAAGAAAACTCTGAACAAGTTGAACAACCAAGTCAGAAAAGCACTTCATATCCACAGGAACCAGGATTGGGACAATGAACTATCATCACTCAACCCAGAAGATCACACAATATGGAAATTTCTGAAGATTCTGCGCACTAAACACAATCCTCTACCGCCCATGCAAACTGCTCATGGAACGGCGCACACTGATAAAGCAATAGCAGAAAACCTAGAAAAACAATGCAGTCCATCATATGATAATATAAACATCACCCACATATATAAAGTCCACCAGCAGGTCAAGCATACCTTAAGTCAGTCCGAAGACAAACCAGCCAGCATCACCCCCACTACTCCAGTTGAAATAACCAACATCATAAAACATCTAAACAACAAAAAAGCTCCAGGGCCAGATGGAATTACTAACAGAATCATCAAATTACTTCCTAGAAAAGCTATTATGCACCTGGTTAACATAGCCAATGCAATATTGAGGATACAACACTTCCCCTCTGCATGGAAAACAGCAGACATCATACCAATAAAAAAGCCAGGAAACAATCCGCAACTCCCGCAAAGCTACCGTCCAATAAGCCTGCTTTCCAACCTGGGAAAGATTGCTGAAAAAATTATCCTTTCAAGACTACAAGAAAAATCAGACCAATTAGGAATAATTCCAAACGAACAATTCGGCTTCCGCGGTATGCACAGCACAGTGCAACAAATACACCGACAAGTGGAGCATATCACTCAAGGATACAACTGGAACCTTCACACAGCTGCAGTTTTTCTGGATATTGCCAAGGCCTTTGATAAGGTATGGCATCAAGGATTACTCTATAAACTCATTCAGGCCAACATTCCAACAAACCTTACCCGTCTAATAAAATCATACCTCACTGACAGATCCATGCAGATAAAAATAAATGGCACCATCTCAACTAGGCACAAAATCCTGGCAGGAGTACCACAGGGATCTCTTTTGGCTCCTTTGCTTTTCACAATCTACATGGCTGACATTCCACAGAACCTGAGGACTACCATCACAGCCCTATATGCTGACGACACAGCCATAATGACAAGATCTTTCCGCCCACACCTGGCGATCAGTCGTCTCCAGGATACTATCACAAAGATAGAGAAATGGTTCTCCGACTGGAGGATACAAGTAAACCCCGTCAAAAGCTCAGCTATACTGTTCACCAGACACAAAGCCTTCATCCAAGATGATATTGAACTTCTCGGAAAAAAGATACCATGGCAGACAGAAGCCAAATACCTTGGAGTACAGCTAGACAAAAAGCTAAATTTCAACAGCCATATCAAGCTCATAGGCACAAAGACATCCAGAACCATAGCCCAACTCTATCCCCTGATCAATCGCAACAGCAAATTGGATAAACGCAACAAGCTGTTATTATTTAAGATGGTAATTCGACCAGTAATCACATATGCATCCCCGGCATGGAGTCACACATCTAAATCTAACATCCAGAAACTACAGAGGATACAAAACAAATGCCTGCGGATGATCTTAGACGCCCCATGGTTCGTCAGAAACACGCAGATCCACAGAGAAACCGGAACCCCTGACATCCGTTCTCTCCTTCATGACCATGCGGAAAAGTTCTTCAGCAAGGCACAGTCTCATCCCAATCCACTAATCAGACAAGCTTCCAGTTATAGTGAACATGACTATCAAAAATACAAAAGACCCAAGACAATCCTGCTTTCAGCAGAACAGAGCTAACTCCATAGTTCACAAAGTGTGAGCATAAGGCATAAGTCTCACAACCTCCCCCATCAAGCTTCTCTACACAGATAAAGGGGAAAATAAAAAGCATTTTATGCTTCACCCAGCAAGCCAGTAACGTTGTTGTTGTTGTACTTTGGTATTAGGTCTAGCTACTCACTGATGAAGCCTCAAAAAAGGCTGAAACCGGTCTGGGTAGTGACTTCCCTACCATAATGTAATAACAGCGTACATTTCCTAGGAAATGTGTTTTTACATTATGGGAAATACCTAAGAATAGCGATCAGAATTTACCGACTTTGCTGCGAGTCTTCCGGTATTGCACTACGTGCTACGGTCACTTGCATTTGCTCACGCCAGTGGTTGCCAATACTTTATAGTTTACTATATTCGGCAAGAAACTCTCTGATTCCAATCTTTGAGTATCTTATTCGGTTTTAAAACTATGTGGGATTTAATATCCCCTTAATTTAAGCACTATTTTATTTTGTCTAAAACATTTATGCATTATGCACAATGAAATTTATGTACAATTTGTAATTTTTATAATTTTATACTATGTATTTGTCTCATAGCTTATGTTTTCTTAACTTACATGAATTACCTGAATTGAATAAAAATGTATTTTTTGTTGGATTGTTTGTTGTTTATATAATTAAAATTAAAATTAATTAAAATTATATAATTTAAAAAAAAAAAACGATTTCGGAACATAACCCTACTTTTTCTATGTGATCTGAGACTCAATAACGTGATTTATATAACGTGCCATTTCTGCAGAACCATCTGCATTATACGAGGTGTACCTCTACATAATTTTAAATGGCTAGTAATTCATTATTCTGCTAATCAGACTTCAATCACACCTCTCATACCCTGAACGATAACAAGAGCAAGCATGAATTTCAAGACCAGCATTCTCCCCTGCTGTTTAAGACACTATGATGAGCTGTGTGTGTGTGTGTGATAAAAGGACCTCCCAGATGAGTCTTCGACTTCATGAGGTCTTGGGGTAATAATAATAATAATAAGAGTGAAAAAATCCCATTTTTTAACTCTCTTTCTTCACTAGCTCAAGAAAAGTTTGAAGATCCTTAACATTGTTAACACTGCCACGACAAGGCCGAGTTCCCCCAGGGTAATTTTATTATTATTATTATAAGGGGCGGCTCATGCATAGGCACTGGGGAACTGCAGCATCCCCAATTTTCCTCGATATTATATTTATTAATTTATTTATATTTGCTTGTAATATTTAATTTTATCATCAACAATTCTACACAATTCTCTTATTTTGTATAAAAAATAATAACAATCCATCTTATAGCTAGACCTGCAAGCTGCTTCCTGAGCTCTTCATAATCCCCCCCCCCCCTTGTAGTTCCACGTATACCCTTTTCTTACAGAGGTCTTCATACTGCTGGCAACCACCCAGGTAATCACCTCATGGTCAGTTTCACCAATTGGTGGGTGATTTGACACTTCATTTATAATTACATCCTTTGATGAGATGACCAAATCCAAGACCCTCAAGCCTTGTGGGCACACAAGGCTTGAGGGTCATTCAAAAACTCAAGAAAGTCATTTTTTTTTACTTCCAGTTGCTATCTCATCATACCAGTCTATATTGCCATAATTAAAATCGCCCATAATGATCACTCTTTTCTTATTTGCTTGACTAATTTGATTATACATTTCATGGTCACTACCATCGATATTACCTGGTCTATAACAACATCCAACCAAGTATTTCATTCCATTCACCTCCATCTCACACCATACTGCCTCAAAAACACTGACACTTTTTCCCTATTGCATCTCTAATAATATTAAAGCTACTGATATTACGGTGATGTTTCATCGTATTGTAATAATCTGTCCTTTTTCTTTTAGGATATATAAGATGGCATGAGAAGTTTTAAAGAAATTCAAAGCACAGAGGTGCAGGCCATTATCAAGATTTTCATGCTCCAAAAAAGTCTGCAAGAGAGAGAGAGATTCACCAAACTTTGTGTGAGATTTCAGGTCAGGAAACTGTGACCCAGCATATTCAATAGTTACCAGATGGGTGGCCAAGTTAAAAAGTGATAGATGAATTCCAGCCAAAAACACTGTAGACTCTAAGGATATCCAGGTAACAAGTTGGGTCATTATCCACCAACATCTGGACATGCAGAAGCTCTCAGTGAAGTGGGTCCCCAATTGTTTGAATGCCAACCAAAAGAGAGAGAATATGTGCTGTGATCTCAAGGGATTTTGGGTCATTTTGAGAAATCAGGTGCAGATTTTTGCTTCATACTGTGACTGTTGATGAAATATGGCTTCATCACTATGACTCAGAGACCAAACAACAGTCAATGGTGTAATCCTTACCAAGTAGCTCGAAAAAGGTGAAACTGTTATACCAGCAGTTTATTCAACAGCTTTGAAGGAACTGAAGGAAAAACACTACAAGAAAACTAAGGAGAAGCATGTTGCTTTTTGCAAGACAGGGCAACTGCTCATACTACTTGTGATGAATCTTTGGACTTCTGTGAATTATATGACTCCTTGGAGGTGTCACATAATAATAATAATCCCAGTTGCTGAACTGGAAACCCTGAACTGATATATTATGTTTCATTAAATTTGTAAGGTGTAGGGTGGTGTTTCTTGTTCATAGTAATTAGGGCTCTTTTCAGGCTATTGTAGTTTGTAAGGTTTCTGTATTTAAAAGGTTGTTTATTTAGCATAAATATAATGTAGAAGCTTTGAGTGGCCTTTCTGTAGTGATTATTATATTTATATCTGATATTATTAGATGTCTGGGGTCTTTTTATACTGTATGTATTTCTGGTTGTCCTGTAGTTGGCATCGAAATAATGTTTTAGAATTATTTCGCTGCATAGTGACATAAGGGTTTTGCTGTCAGTATTTTTGTGAAATTGCAGTGCATATAACTTTGGTATGAAGTGTATATAAATTTTGGAAGAAAGAGACAATACCAGCTTTATAGTCAGTATTGTCTCTTTGTTCCCAAAAGATCAGTTTTATCATTTTGTACTGTAATGACATTAACCTTTTTAGTTTGTAGTGTGCACAGAAAGCATATGTCGTTATCGCATATCTTTGTATATTTTGGCATAGTGCTTTGTATATTAGTGTTTTAGGTGTGTGGGAACTGTCTTTTAACCTGTTGCCAGTTATTGTTCAGAGTTTGTTTTGTAGATGGTTTGTGTGGTTATTTACTCCATCAAAGTAAATTCGAAGGTATCTTATTGCTTTAACATAAGTGGTGATAGTGGTTTTATTGTTCTGTGTGTTTGTTATGTTGGACAGTGGATGTTGGATGGTTATATGTATATATTATCAACTGGTTGAGTCAGTGGATTTCTGAATAATTAATTTTGTCTTATCTGAGTTTAGTTGTATGGAGTTTTTGGTGAGCCAGTCAATGACCAGATTTATATCATGCTGCATATTTGTTTGTGCTATGCTTGCATTATTATGTATGGATATTATAGCTGCATTGTCTGCGTATTGGAATATCTTTTATTTGAGAAGTAGTTGGTTAATATCATGCATATAAATGTTGATTAGAGTTGGGGAGAGAACAACTCCCTGTGGTAGACACTCCACAGGTTACTGGTAGCTCTCTACTGCAGTTTGACCAGATGTGTGTGATCTGTTTTCTATTTTGAAGGTAGTTTCTAAACCACCTGCACAAAGGCCCATCTTTTCCAACATGTTTTAGTTTTCTAATAAGGTTTGATGTATGAGTGTGTGTTGAAGTTTTAGTCAAATTAATAAAGACTACCATGGCAATTTTGTTTTTATCTAAGGTGGTATTAATCACGTCCTTCTGTTGTATAAGACTCTAATCAGACCAGACCACACTTAGCCTACTGTTCTCAGATCTGGTCCCCAGGATTTGAAGGGGATAAATTAACTGTGGAAAGAGTACAAAGGCAGATAACAAAGATGGTGTCAGGACTGTACAATGTTAGTTATGAGGATCGGCTGAGGGAGTGTGGACCGCAGAGTTTGGTGGATAGAAGAAGGAGAGGTGATATGATTGAGACTTAAACTTTTGAGAGGTAGTTACAGGGATGACATTGGGGAGTTCTTTCACTTGGTTGAACAGTGGGAAGGAGTCATGACAAGGGGCCATCCCTGGAAGTTACGAAAGGAAACTGTGAGGAAGAGGATCAGGAGTGGTTTCTTTGCATGGAGGGTGGTTGAACCATGAAATGCATTGCCTGATAGAGTGGTGAAAGCGAGAACAGTCAATGTGTAAAAATAATCATAATTAAAATTCTGAATATTTTTACGTATTGTTTATGTTAGTGTGTTTATTAGTTTTGTTTTCATAACACGCATTGTCGGCACTTGTGATGTGCCCGTTATGGAAATTGTTTTGTCAAAAGTGATAAGTAAAGAAGTTAAAAATTTAATGTACTTACCGGATTTGAATAGTTGTGTTACTTTAAACAAATTTGTTATGGTTTGAAATATTAAGTTTTGTGTTTTATGAGGACATTCTCTTGTCGCTAATGCAAACAACGTGTCAGCCATTATACAGTACTTTGTTTCTCGCTTGCCACGGAGTGCGCATGCTCGCCGAGAAGTTTGATGAGTGATTAACAGCTGACAAGAAAGCGTCCAGTATCTAAGTAATGGCTGTAAACAAGAGAGCATTTGGAAGGAATTTAGAACGCAGGCTGGCAGACATTTAGGTTCGGAAGGAACTTAAGTTTTTTTAAGTGACAGTCGGAAGAAAATTAATAGTATATTCTGAAAAAGGAATCGTGGAACTATTAAGTTTCAAAGTGGAATAAGTATTGATGAATAAAAGGAAAATATTGATGCATTTTAAAAGGAATATTGGAGGAAACACTAATTGAAAGATTTATAGTAGATTCCGAAAAGGGAATCGTAGAACTGTACGTTTTTTTTATTGGAAGAGTTAAGATTGTCAATAAGCATTTAGTGAATAAAAGAAGAATTTGCTATTTACGTTCTAAAGGAATGTTCGAGAAAACTCTGATTAGGAAGTTTCATCTGTGTTAAGGACGCCAGATCTGATTATTATTTCTACTGAAGAAAAGAGACAGAATTAAGTCAGGAAGAATTAATGTGTGTTACATAAGTGATGAGAAAAGGATCCTGTGTAAATGAAGAATGGAGTCATATATCTTCAGAAAAGGGCCTTGACAGAGAGAGAGAGAAACTGGCTATGAACATTTGGAAACAAAGTGTTTAGTCTTAAGTGTAAGTTTATTTTAAAAAGGCCTTGGATCCAATTAATTTGTAGTTAGTTATGTAAAGTTGTTTGAAGTGTATATATATTGTTTTTGTTTTATTAAATGTGTTTATTTTGTATTTTGGTCTTGAGTCAATGATTATTTGGATTTTGAAAGAAAGAGTTAAGATCATTGCACCAATTGGAGTGAACCCTTGTGCATATAATAACATATAGGTACACTCAGAATAAAAAAAAAAAATAAAATATTAGAAACAGAGATCATCTCTCTATGGTAGGATTAATAATATTATGATAATATCTATGAATATCCTTATCTATATAAAAATCCACCAATTATTAACAATGCGTTTAAGGAGTGGTACGATAGACTTTGTGTTTCCTAGGAGGGACCTCCTCGATGAGTCTTGATAGACTTGTTTCTTAGAAAGGATCTCCTACGAAAAGTCTTTTGACTCCATGGAGGCCTGAATAATAATAATAATAATAATGTTGTCCCCCTTATTTTAATGAAAACCATGTTGTGCTTTGGGGATGATATGAAAGTTCTCTGTATATGTTGCGAGTTTCCATAGTATGATCCGTTCCATAATTTGAATTCAAACATGAAAAAGAAATTTAATCAATAATTACAGACCCACTACCCATGGGTCTGTAATTATTGATTAAATTTCTTTTTCATGTTTGTATATGGGTGTGATTATGGCCATCTTTAACATACTTGGTATTTTTCAGTTTTAAATATTTTATTTATTAATTTTAGTAGGATAGGGCCTAGGATAGCTGTGTGATGCTTGATACCCTTAGGCATTATATCATCAATTACTGGGCCTTTGTTTCATTTGGGATATTTGTGATGGGATATTTCTATGTAGTTCTTGGATAGAATCTACAAAGTATTGGTGAAAGTCATTTGCTAGTTGTTGGATAAATTTTGCATCTCTCATGAAACTATGTTTTACGGTTTCAGAGGCTGTGGTATTGGGAGCACAATCTAGCATCTCATTGATCAGATGGCAGATTTGTTTCATGTTGTTTTGTGCAGAGATGAACTTGTTTCTGTAGTAGTTTCTTTTTGCATTTCTTATTTCTGTTGAAAGGTGATCCCTTGTTGTTTTATATTCAGTTTTTAAAGCTGCATTATTTGGATATTGCTTTAATTGTTTCCATTTTATCCAAGGATTTTGGCTTGTTTTTGAAAGAATTCTGACTTTGCAGCTTTCATGGTAATCAGAAGAAAAAAGCCACAAAACAGAAATTTAAGATTATCATTGGGATTCATTAAAAATGTAACGGCTTATAGAAGTTATGGAAATAAAATGAAGAATGGCTAAGACAAATGAAGTGTTTTGGAATAATAAATTATTACTAATGAACTCTGGAATAAATAAGGAGACTAAAATAATAAAGACTAGGATAATAATTTCCTATGGATATATACAAAATCCTAAATCAGAAAACTGCAGATTTTGAGATGTGGTGCTATAGGTGACCACTTTTTTCTCTTGGAAGGAGGGGAAAAATTATTAGACATTAAAGTTAATGGGAACTAAACGAGCACTCATGAAAGATCTTATGATGAGAAAGTGCATGATGGCAGGGCACATATTAAGAAGATCAGTGGGGAAAACATCTCTCGAAATACTAGAGGGAAATAAATAAAAGTGGGAAAATTGCTTTATTAGTGAGTGTAATAAAAAAGAAAAGAGAAATAGAGTTAACCTTTGTACAAGTTAAGGATCTTCTCCCAAAACTAGACCATCTCTCAGATCACTTTAACCTCAATGAGTGACCGAAAAGATAATTTTAACTCATTAACTTTTGTCTGCTGGTCTGATTGGCTGAGTGGTTAGCGTGTCCACTCTTCAGCCAAGAGGCACCTGATGAGGTATGGAAGTGACCATATGGCATCTATGGACGTCAAATGTGGAGGAAAAAAAATTTTTTTTTTTACTCAAACCGGTGGTTCTACTTAGTGAGAGGCGATCCTACCACTAAGCAGAACTGCTCATCTCCCTGGGAAAAAGATCCACCAAAGGATCCTGATAAAGGCCACATCAGTCTAAGATATACCATAGGCAAGCTTCTAATGGAATGCAGTGAACAAGACCACTTCAGTGGGTCCCACATCCATAAAAAACCATATCATTGGGAGCCAGATCCCATAACCGAAGGCATGCTCCTCTGCAAGATCCAAAAGTGAAAGTGCTTTACATTAATCTTCATCATCAGCCATTTTCAGTCCACTGCTAGATTAAGGTCTCCCTCAAAGTTCTCCATTCATTTCTATCTCGACCATTTCTGTTTCATTGAATTCTATCCATCTCTTTAATCTCTTTGGGCTTCCTGTAGCTCTCTTTCCATCTTTTGGATGCTATTTAGAGTGTTACATCTTGCAGCTTGACCTGCCCATTTGCCATTTGGATCTTTTAGTGGCAGTTATAATGTCTCTCACACTATTTGAGCTGTGATCGAAGTATTGCACTTTCTATCTAGAATCGTAACAGTGAGTTATGATCTTTCCATTTTCCTCTGGATAATCCTCAACAACAAGCAATATGGTATGAAGTGAAAGTTGGTAGAATTAGATATTTTTGGGTGTTGCTACAGGCCAGGGAATGTAGAACATGGAGAAAAAGAAATGTATAGGCATATTGGCTTAATGAACAAACAAAGATTGATCATTATGGTTAATTTCAACTACAGCAATATTAATTGGAATAAAAAGAGAACATCAGGAATAAGGAGAATGAATATCTTGAGTTCTTAAGGGACAACAGGCTTAGATAGTATATAATAGAGAGTACATGAGAGTTAAGAGCCTTCAATCTGGTTATATCATCAGAGGATGTGATTGTGAATGAAGTGTCTAATATTTCCCCAGTTGGAGAAGGTGACTATGAAGGGATCACATGGGTTGCAGGGAGTCACATGAGAACTTCTATAAAGAAATGATATATGTGGAACTACAAGGCTGGTGATTATGAAAAGCTTAGGCAACAACTGGGAGCTATAGCATGGAAAGAGGAGCAAAGTTGGAAGGAAAGAGATGCTGTGTGGGCATTGATAAAGAGCTACTTAACAGCAGGAATGTCTGAATATATCCCAAAGGAGAAAAGACTAAACAAAGTAGGACTAAAATGGATGACTGAATTGATTAAGTGTGAAATCTGGAAGAATAAGGAACTGTGGAGGCAACACAAGATGAATGTTGGTAATAATAAATTGCATTGAGGAGTACAAGGAGCAGGCCAGAAAGATGACTCAGTAAGTGCAGAAAAAGTGGAGTATGAGAAGAATTAGCTAATCACACTAAGAAGTATCCTAATGAAGTCTTTCGATATGTAGCAAGCAGAAGGAAAAATGACTACGGAAGGATGATGTTAGTACATGACACTGGCAGACTGCTAACCAATGTGGATGATAGGATGTAGTTTAATTATTCAATGATCAGTTTATCAAATATTTCATCCTTCCATACCCACTACACTCCAGCAGGAGAAGCTCTAGTATAGAAGGTATGGCAGAGGAGAGACTGATGGTGAACGAGCAGGAAGTATGTGAGGAATTAAGTAAACTTGATGTTAACCACACTACTGGCCAAAACGTCTATAGACGTCAAGGTTATCATGGATGCGAAGTGCATATTTGATCCATAATGGCCGGTAAGGTGATTAATAAGGCTGTAGAAGTTGAAAGTTTATTTTCCACTTGGTTAGACTATAATAAATTTAGTTTAATCCTTTATCCAAGTGTAGGCAAACAAAGATTGCACCTGAAGTAATTCAGGACTGAGGAAACTCGTACCAAAGGTGGACTAAGCTCTCATCACTCCTTGTCTCAGTATCTCCCATAATGCAAAGCACATTTCTTTGCGGACATGTATAATGCTATGCATTAAGGGAAGGGCCACTACCCAGACTGGTTTCGACCTTTATTGGAACCAAGTGGAAAATAAACTTCCAACATATTTCTCTAAATCCAGAATAAATTAATAATAAGGTGGTACACCTTTTGGCAACTCGTATAAGTAAATATGACCTCTCCATTGCTTCTGTCTTAGTATCACCACTCTGGGTCTGCCTCCCACTGATGAGACCTCAACAAAGGTCGAAACCGGTCTGGGTAGTGGCCCTTCCCTGAATGCATAGCATTATACTTGTCTGCAAGGAGATGTGCTTTGCATTATTGGAGATGCTGATACAAAGAGTGACGAGAGCTGCTTGGTCCACCTTTGCTATGAGTCGCTTCAGTCCTGAACTACTTCAGGTGCAAACTTTGTTGGCCTACACTTGAGTAAAGGATTAAACTAAATTCATTATAGTCTAACCAAGTGGAAAATACCCTGCCCTAAACCCCAAGTGTTATTAGGGATCTCTTTAGCATACATCAGCTCACTCTCCTGGAAACTAGGAAGAATTTTAAAAAAATTTAATATAAATACGTGTTTTTCAATTCTTTTAAAACTAAGGTCAGTTCTAAGCCACCCAAAACAAGCTCATAACCATCTTCAGTTCCCTGGTGTATATAAAATAATATGTGATTGTGGAAGGTAATACTATGGCCAGACTGAGAAGTCAATCCTTCTATGGCTAGAGGAACATCAGAGAGACATTTCATACAATAGAATCAGATTAAACGCACTCTCAAGTCATGCCTTATTTTCAGTGAACACAAATTAATACTACCATTAAACTGAGCACCACTTTTGTTTGTTCAAATTTCCAGCCTGTTCAAATTATTCTTTAACTGCTGGATATCAATAGCATCCCTGATTGCCCTGCCTATCTTCACATCACTAGCAAACAATTGCATATCTCCTGTTAGACTTACCCTAATATCATTAAAGTATAGATTTAAAAATGGCCCAGGACTGAAAACCCTAAGGTACACCACTAGTCACATTAAATCTGGCATACTCACATCAACCATATACCACTTTTTGATATTTGTCTCTCAATCATCCATTTATCCAAGTCAAGAGTTTATATTCCAAACCTATATTCTCCAGTTTATGTTACAGCCTTTCATGTGGTATCCGATCAAACGCCTTAGCAAATCCAATATTATCATAGTGTGTCCATTCCTTTATCCAATACAGCAAGCGCACTCCTTAACAAATCCATAATGATTCTTACAGATAACATTACCTTCATCTGCCCAACGCTGTATACAGTCCCTCACTAATTTCTCCAAGACCTTAACAACTACTGACAACACACAAACAGACCTATAATTAGACACTTCAGGTCTGCTATTGCCCTTATACAGCAGCACTATCTTACCTTCCTTCCATTCCCTGGATACCTTTCCTGCAGCCAGACTTTTATTGAAAAGCCAGGTCAACAGATATGTCAGTTCTTTAGCACATTCTCTCAAAATTCATGGTGAAATACCATTGAGTCCAACAGCTTTATGATATCCAGAGTACTGAGCATTTAGAACACACTCTCCTCTTGCACCTCTAAACCCCGAACCTGCCCTATCCCTCTAGTATTAAAACCTCCTCCAGGATGTAATACACCAATAAAGTGTTCGTTGAACAACTCCACTATGTCCCCTGCATCAGTTATTTTTATCCTACAATGTCATTCTTCCAGAATCATTTCTCCTCCACATAGCTAAAAATATTTAGGCCACATAGCTAAAAAATTGGGATCAAGATGAAACAGTTGGAATTGAAAAGGGTTCTAAAATAAAGAAGCAGAAAGGATGCTAGACGGGGGCCATTTCCCTAAATGGCCCCCGTCTAGCATGGAGAGATCATATCGAGTGAGTGGTATCAGTGGAACTAGCTGTATATCCAGAAATGAGCTGTTGTGTTTGTATACCAATGCTAGAAGTATAAGAAACAAGGCAGATGAAATGGTTGCGCTAATTGCGTCTGTTCACCCAAAGATTGTCGGAATAAGTGAGACATGGTTGGAAGAGGATGACATCCTGACAGTGATAGAGATGGAAGGGTATGATGTGTTTCATGAAGACAGAAAGGGTAAAAAGGGAGGGGGAAGTGCTATTGATGATAGAAAAAGAGTTATGTCCACACAAAGTAGAGATGCAAGAGGGAAATAGTGCCAGTGGTTTTGAGGGAGTATGGTGTGAGATAGAGGTGAATGGAATCAAATACTTAGTGGTATGTTGTTATAGACCAGTTAATGTGGATGGTGGTGATAGTGAAATGTATAGTCAAATAAGCCAAGCAAATAAGAAAAGGGTGATCATTATGGGTGATTTTAATTATGGCAATATAGACTGGAATGATGAGATAGCAACTGGAAGTAAAGAAAATGAGTTTCTTGAGTTTTTGAGGGATAACCACCTCAGACAGTATGTAACAGAGGACACACGAGTATTAAGGGTGTTGGATTTGGTCATCTCATCAGAGGATGTAATTATAAATGAGGTGTCAAATCATCCACTAATTGGTGAGAGTGACCATAAGGTGATTACCTGGATGGTTGCCAGCAGTGCCAGGACACCTGTGAGAAAAAGGTATATGTGGAACTACAAGGGGGGGGGGTGATTATGAACAGCTCATGAGACAGCTTGCGAGTGTAGAATGGAATGAGGAGTTAGCTGGAAAAGAGGTCAATGCCGATTGGGGGATTATCAAAAACTATCTAGCAGATGCAGATACAATGTCTAAATGTATTCCAATGGTTAGAAGGTTAAATAAGGTAGGTGTGAGATTGATGAATAAAGAGATATTAGTTTAGTGCATTTGATTGGAGACTGGCTATCTGATAGGTATCAACAAGTTGTGTATGGGGGTGCGATATCCAGGAAAAGGAAAGTCACTAGTGGAGTGCCTCAGGGGTCTGTTTTAGGGCCATTACTATTTAACTTGTATATTAATGATATTGGCGAAGATTTGGATAGAGATATTCAGTTGTTTGCAGATGATGCAAAGTTGGGACGAACCATAAAGAGTAGTGAAGATGTTGTGGCCTTGCAAGAAGACTTGAATAAATTAAGTGATTGGGCACGGAAATGGGGATGTGAGTTCAATTTTGCAAAACGTAAGGTTTTAAAAACAAAAATGGGATGCAGAATTTATGCTTGGTGAGAATATATTGTTGGAGGTAGAGGAAATAAGAGATCTGGGGGTGATAGTGGATAAGGATCTAAAATTTAGGGGACACATCCAAAATTGTGAAGACAACACAAAGGCTTCTGGGAATGATGCAGAGGACACTGACATGTAGAAGTAGGGAGATTCTTGTTCCGTAGTATAAGGCTTTGATTAAGCCACACATGGATTATTGTGCTCAGATTTGGTCACCGGGTTTTCAGAAGGATGAAAAGATGTAGGAAAGGGTGAAAAGGCGACTCACTAAGGTAGTTTCTGACCTCTGGAATGTTGAGTACGAAAGGAAACCTTACAACTACTGAAAAAGAGATGAAATATGAAACAAGACTTCAAAAATAGAATATACAGAACAATGCAAAACAATAAGGAAAAAGATTAGAAATGAAATAATATCTAAAAAAAATAAAAGAAACAATTGAAAACAATAAAAATATGAAAAAAAAAACATTTATCAGTTGGCAAAAGACTGACTAAGGTAGTTTCTGACCTCTGGAATGTTGAGTATGATAAAAGATTGAGAAGATGTATCCTTTCTTTTTGGGGGAGAACCAGAAGTCATCCCTGGAAACTGTATAAAGAGAGTGTGAGTAGGGGAGTGAGAGGCAGGTTTTTTTTGTGCAGGGTTGTGAATGATTGGAATGCCTTGCCTGAGAGTGTGGTGTCTGCAAGGAGTTTGAGTGTGTTTAAGGCTCGGTATGATGAGATGTGTGTGTGATAAAAGGACGCAGATGAGTCTTTGACTCCATGAGGTCTTGTGGTAATAATAATAATAATAATAATTCCCAAGGATTTCCTTTGAACTTAGTGCCAACTCTTCTCATATTCCAGTTTTGGCTTCATTACCATACTAGTCACCATCCTGGCATGGGTATGTATCTGCTCTCCTTTCCTCTCCTTATATCTCTTCCATAACCTCTCTTTCACCTGCAGTTCCTGTTTGATATTGTTTGTCCTTCACTTTACACCAAATTGTGTCCTTTGCTTCATTTGTGGAATATAGCTTACTATTGCTGCTAACAAATATTCCTTCACAATATCCCAAGCACTAATGATATCCAGGCCTTCTAATTTCGTTCTCCATGGAACTGTACGAAGTTGATATCTAAGACTATTATAATCACATGCTTGATAATTCCACATACGTTCCCTTTTTCTTTTATATTCCTGCATTTCATCTTCCAAGTCAAAACCACATGGTCACTCTCTCCAACTGGCAGGAGGGATGTTATCTTACTTATCATCAGCTCTTCTGATGCTATGACCAAATCCAAAACTCTTGAACCTCTTGTTCCCTCTATTATAGGTCATTATGATATCTGGGCAACACGCAAAATCTTTTCTCTCTGCGTTTTCTTTTGTACAACCTCAAGCATGAATCTCAGATCTCTTGCTAGCCGATTTACACTGTCTCTCAAGTCATTCTTGCTCACCATTACAATCATCTCATCCACCCTTTCACTCTGCTTAATTGCCATAGCCACACTTTCTATCATTCCTCTAGGCAAATGCTTCTCTGGGATCCTATCTTGTACACCACATATCATCAAGTCTCCATACATCATACCTCTCATTCTCTTGCATTCTTCTCATTCCCTCTCTTCTACTGTTTCTATTTCCCCCTCTTTTATCATTCCCATAACTTTCTCACTCCTACTCTGATTCACCTTGCATTCATCTCTCTTCCATTCACCTAATCTCATCTTTCACACTTTTCATCTCATTCCTGAGACATGCCACCTCCTCTTTCATCTCATCTATCTCTCTGTTTACAAATTAGCCACTCTTGCTAGCCATTCATCCTCTCAGTTAAGACTATCTCCAAAAACTTCAGAATCATTCAAACTTTCCTTACTCCCCACTCTTATTTTTTCATTCATATTTCGCATGTTGTTCTCACCCTCTATCACACTACTCATCTCTCCTGGTTGAGATTCTTCCATCCCTGACATGGTCTATATGTAATTAGCATTATGATGATGTATTTAAAAATATAATAAGCATTACATACCTGCAATGGAATACTTTTCATTTTCTTTGTTCATAAGTAAGATATGATCACAGATGTCATACTGATATTCACTACCATCAAAAGTCTTGAAGTAATTAGCAATCAGCTCACATGTGGTTATTTCTGAAATATTTTATAAATATAATAAAACAATGATATGCTAAAAGTAAAATGTTAAAAAAAAAAAACATTCAGTTTGAAGATGCTTTAAATTACATAAGTATTATATATATATACAAATACATATATAAGTGCTTAACAAATTTGCTTGCACACTCATCCAAGATGAGTAGCTGCAGACTGGACAAAATAGAATATTTTGTATTTAATAAAAAATACTCTCTTTTTTTTTTATTGAATAAAATAATTATTTTATGTTAATATTATAATATAATATGATAACATAAAATAATATTTTATGTTGCCAGGGAGGATTAGCTGTGTTCTCCTACCAGCATCTTGGCTGACTAGCCATCAGACATGCTAGTAGCATGTTGAGCACAGTTATGCCAGGGATGGATTTCCATGGTGGGTTGGCAACCTACAACACAGTCAAAAACCCTGATGGAACTGATATAGATGACAATGCCAATATTTTGGTGAAGTCCTGAGGGCCATACCCAAGAAGTCTTAGTATCATGCCTCCAGATAGACCCTGCAGGAGAAAAGAATGTTGAAGATAAGAAGGGATACATCAGAACAAATAGAAGAGCAATATAGAAGAAAGTGTAATGAGGTGAAAAAAGCAGTCAGAATGGATAAGATGAAATGGTTAGAAGCCCAATGCAACATTATAGAACACTACTATGGAGAGCATAAAACAAGGGGGTATACAAAATGATCAGAACCATTAATAGAAAGTGGCAACCAAAACAGACCACAATTAAAGATGAAAAAGGCAAAGTATTGATGAATAAAGAAAAAATTGTGCAGCAGTGGACAAGATACTGTAGTGAGTTATATGAAGAAAAACTAGATTCAGATAGCATTGGGAAACTGACTGATGAATTGAAGCAGATATCACCACCAGGTAATGAGCATGATATGGACATTTTAAGAGGAGAGGTAGAAAAAGCAATAGGATGGCTAAAACACAACAAGAGTCCTGGTAACGATAACATTACTGGAGAAATGATTAAATATGGTGGTGAAAGTATGGTTGCAGAAATGCACCAACTATGTAATATGGTATGGAAAGAAGGGAAAATGCCAGAGGAGTGGGTGAAATCAATATTAGTAACATTATACAAAAAAGGAAATAAGCTAGAATGTAAAAATTATAGAACAATTGCCTTGATAAGTCACCTTGGTAAAGTGATGATGATCATATTGACAGAAAGATTGAGAACACAATTGGAAGCATACCTTGCAGACGAGCAAGCAGGATTTTGGAAGGATAGAACTACAATTCAACAGATTTTGACAATGAGGTTAATAGCAGAGAAAGCTAGGAGAAAAAACAAAAACATATATACTTGCTTTGTTGATTTTCAGAAAGCATTTGACAGTATTGACCAGAAAGTGACATTAGCAGTTCTGGAATCCTATGGAATTGATAAAAAACTAATAGCTATATTAAAAGATGTTTCTCAGAATGCAGTTCAGCAGTTAGAATAGGTGATGATTTGGGGAAATGGTTTAAAACAAGCAGAGGTACTAGAGGGAGACCCAGTATCACCGAGCATTTTCATCGCACATTTAGAAAGAGCAATGGATAAAATGAAAGAAGATGCCAAAGGAATATCTGTACACAGAATGAGAATTAACAAGCTGAGATTTGCATATGACATTGTTATTATTGAAGAAGATGAAAGAGAACTACAAAAAACACTGAAACTGTTAAATAAGGAAGGGAAGAGATTTGGACTTGTTATGAACTTGGAAAAAACAAAGACAATGGTATTTGGTGAGAAGAACATGAAACAAAAGATACAAGTGGATGGAACTGATATAGAAAATGTAGAACAATTCACATATTTGGGAAGTAAACTGACATATGACTTGGACTGTAAAAAAGAAATAAAGATCAGGATTGCAAAGGAAAGAACAAAATAAGGCCATGGATAATATCTGGAAAAGTAAAGTGATCAGACTGCAAACAAAACTAAGAGTATTGGAAACATGCATCTTCAGCAGTGCACTGTACGGATCTGAAATGGGGGTAATAAATATGGAATCAAGAAAAATAATTTTGGCATTTGAAAGAACTTGTTACAGGAAGATTCTAAGAATAGGATGGGTACAGAAAATCACCAATGAAGAGCTCTATCAGAAGATACAACCAAAACAGAATGTAATGCAGAAGATTATAAAACAGAAGCTGCAATTATTTGGACACATCAGTAGAATGAGTGAGGACCGGAAAATAAAGACATTTATGTTTGGTATTTCGGATGGTTTAAACAGAAGAGGTAGACCATACAGTTTTTCCTAAACATTTTAACAGTTTCCTAAATCCTAAACAGTTTTTTCGATAAGTTGCAAGTAAAAGAAAATAGGTATATGGCAGAATGATTTTAAAGAATGCCGATGGTAGGGAGGTAACCGAATCAGCTGATATAGTTGAATTACTGAGCGAGCACTTTGCAAGAATATATCTTCCAGGTGGTGACACTGCAGAAATGAATGAACCAATAGATTATACGGAATTGTGGTGAATGAAGTGGAGGTGAGTAGTCTATTGCAAAACCTCAATGTCAATACATCTGTGGGATTGGATGGTATACCAGCTCATGTCGTACATGAAGTGGCTAGAGAATTGTCAGTACCCTTGACTATTTTGTTTAATTTGAGTCTCGGGTCTGGGTTAGTCCCGAGGGGACGGAAAGAGGGGAAAATAGTTCCACTGCATAAAGGAGGTTCCAAGACTGCTGTTGTAAATTACCGACCGATTAGCATATCAGGAATCATTGTCAAGGTCTTGGAGAAATTAGTCAAGAGAAGAATACAGGAACTGGATAGATGAAAATGGGATACTGTATGGGGGACAACATGGTTTTGTGAAGGGTAGATCATGCCTCAGTAACTTGCTCATGTTTTATAACACAGTGACGGCTGAACTGGATAATGGTAATAGGTTGACAGTGATTCTACTGGACCTTGCCAAGGCCTGAGACAGGATACCACATGTTACTTTAATCAGTAAACTGGAGCAGATGGGGATGGATATAGGGTTGGTAAGATGGATAGGAGGGTGGTTGATGGAGAGATACCAGAGTGTGGTTTATTCAGGAGTGGAGTCCAAAAGACGGCTTGTGATTAGTGGTGTGCCGCAGGGTTCTGTTCTTGGACCACTACTTTTCAATTTGTTCATTAACGATATAGGAAAGGATCTGTGAGGAATTGTTCACTTGTTTGCTGATGATGCAAAGTTGGGTAGAGCAATTGTGAGTGCACAGGATGTCAAAATTTTGCAGGATGATTTGGATAGTTTGGAGGACTGGGCTAGGGAAAATGGATGTCAATTTAATGTGGCAAAGTGTAAGGTTATGCATTTTGGAGTGAAAAGATTAGCAGCAGTATATCACATTGGTGGAACCGTACTCCAGGAGATTGATGAGGCCAGGGATTTGGGAGTGTTGGTGGATAGGGAGTTGAAGTTTAGGGGGCACATTGCAAAAGTGGCCAAAACAGCTCATCAAATCACTTGGTTGCTGAAAAATACTTTAACAAGCAGAGACAAACAAGTTATTGTTCCTCTATATAGAGCTTTGATAAGACCCCATCTAGACTACTGTGCCCAGTTATGGACGCCAGGGTTTCTTCTTGATGGGGAGGAGGTGGAGAAGATCCAGAGACGAGTGACTAAGATGATACCAGGTCTGTGGAATGAACCTTATGAGAACAGGTTGAAGATTTGTGGGTTGCAAAAATTGGTTGATAGGTGGAAAAGGGGTGATATGATTGAGACATTCAAATTACTGAAGGGTTTCTATAGGATTAATCCAGAAGATATTTTTGAGAATAGGATTGGTGGTGGGAGGATTAGGGGTCATACATGGAAGCTGGGCAAGAGTGTGGTTAGCAGGGGTGTTAGAACTAGGTTTTTTACTTGGAGAGTGGTGAATGAGTGGAATAAGCTGCCAGAGTCTGTTGTGGGTGCTATGACCGTGAATGAGTTCAAGACAAGGTATGATAGATATCTACCAGAAGCAAAGTCTAAATGTATTATGAGGGTGAAAAGGTAAATAGGATAGGTGTGAAATGAATGAACAAAGAGTTTAAGCATGTAATCTAGAGGAAGAAGACATTATGGAGGTATCATTTAAGATGAATGGTATTAAATAATTAGCATGAGTAGTACTCATGCTAATTGTATACAAAGATAGGTGACTCATTTAGCAAAAGTTTGTTATCATCAGGAACAGTCAGCTAATTAAAAAATAAAATAAAACATAAATAAATAAAACTAGGCACTAATTTTGATATGTAGCCAGCTAAAGAAACGATGATTATGGAAGGATAATAATGGTTGGTGAAAATCGCAAAATGAAAAACCACTGCACAGGATATAATTGAGATATTAAAAGAATAGTTCATAATGGTATTCCATTCATGTGAAAGTCATATCACAAAGAGTTTGACAGTGGTGGAAGGGGATTAAGAGAGACTGATTGTGAATAATCAGGAAGTATATGGGGGAATTGAGTAAACTTAATCTAATAAGGCTGAAGCAATTGACTTCTGCTTTGACATACTTTTTATTATGAGTTATACATAGGGGTTCAAAGGGAGTGGAAGGAAGGCAAGATTGTACTGCTACACAAAGGAGGTGACAAGAATGAAGCTTCAAATTGTAGGTCAATCTGCATGTCAGGTGTTATGGTTAAAGTGCTGAAGAGGTAAATGAGAACCAAAATCTAGAATTGAGTTGACAACAGTGGCATTCTCTTTGATAGATAGGATACCAAAGAAAGATAGGATACCACAGAGCTTACCAAAGGAAGATCATGTTTTAGTATTCAGCTTGCCTATTATAATAAAGTGACAGGTGCACTGGAAAAGGGAGACGTATACACAGTGGTAATATTATTATTATTATTATGGACCTACACCATGGAGTCCTTAGTCTCATCAAGGGAGGCCTTAAACATCATGCCAAGCAATATCCAACATTTGTCCAGCATCTATCATACTTTGTTTTGAATTCATTCACATTCATGGTGCCCACAACAGATTCTTGCAACCCATTCCACTCAGCAAATAAAAAATCCAGTGCTGACACCCCTGTTAACTAACTCTTACTCAATTTCCATGTATGATCCTACTTCTCCCATATCAGGCCTGTTCTGAAAAATTTTCTCAGTAAGTTTCCCTCAATGAGTCTTTGGACTCCCTGGAAGTGTTATGTAATAATAATAATTAATCTTGAAAAAACCCTTCAATAATTTTCATATAATCCTTTTTCCTCCTGTGGACCAATTTCTCTAACCCACAAATCTTCAACTTGTTCTCATAAAGTTCATTCGAAAGACCTTCTATCATCTTGGTCACTCACCTCTGTATTCTCTTCATCTAATCTTCATCCCCAAGAAACCAAGGAGACCCCAAGAAACCAGATCTGCAGACAGTAGCCAAGATCAGGTCTTACCAAGGCTCTATCAAGAGGTATAATAACCTGCTTGTCTCATCAGGATATTCTTCAGTAACAAAATAATACAATGAGCTGCTTTTGCCACTTTTGAAATAAGTCCTCTAAACTTTAACTCCCTATCCACTAACAACTCCAAATCCCTGGCTTTATCAATTTCCTGCAGTACCATCAATGTGGGACACAGCTGGTACTCATTTCATCCAGATGCAAAACGGAGAAAGAACTGATTGTCTTGGTTGGTACAAATGACTTATGAGGCAAGAAGTATTCTTTGAGATAGGATGTAAAGGATTTGCTAGAATAAGCAAAATTGAAGAGCAAGTAGAAGATTGTAAGTCTCCTGCCAAGCTATGATAGAGGTGAACTGAGGAGGATGGCATTGGTAGCAAATGAATCAATATGTAGGTTGTGCAGAAGGAATGATGTAGGATTTGTCAATCTCTGGTCTGTGTTTGGAAGAAAGAAAGATCTGTATAATGCAGATGGACTGCATTTAAATGGTTTGGGTATTAGATGTCCAGAGAGAGAGCTATGTGCACTGAGCATGCTGAAGCATAAATTCAGGAAAAATTAAGCAATTAGGGTGAAAGCAGGTGAGTATGTGTGAAGGCACATATGAGGAAAGTGAGTGTGAGAATAACAAAGTGTGGAATCTAGTTTCTCAAGCAAAAATCTTGAATGGGGTAGTCAATTCAGGAAGTAAATGTGGGTGGGTGGGGTCCCTAATGGGATGCTACGGTTTCCATATACTAATGCCAAGTATCAGGAGGGAGGAGTTTTTGGCATTGGCTAGTGCAACCTTGCCAAAAGTTATAGCCATTAGTGAGATTGGGTGAACAGCAGATGATGTAGATATAGGGATAGAATGTGAAGGGTTTAGTAATTTTGGGGATGATAGAGAAGATAGGATATGGGGGGGGGGGGATAGGTACGGCTGATGACAGCAGATGAACTGCAGCAAAAAAAACAAAAAAAGGAGATAGGCAGGAGGGTGGCTGTTAATTTTATTATTAAAAAAAAACAAGACCTCATGGAGTCAAAGACTCCTGGTGTGAGATCAATGCTAGTAAAACAAAATATACAGTTGGTTGTTGCTATATGCCAGAAGGTGATTACATGGATGATCTGGAAGCCATGCATCAGCAAATTAGTACAATGATTACAGGTCAAGTGATTTTTATGATGAGTTCAACTATGGAGATATAGAGTGAAAGGAAGAAAGATCACATGACTGGAATGAAATGGAATTTACACACTTACTGAAAGATAATTACCAGAGGAAGCATGTGATGAAGGGAACTAAGGGTGTAAGAGTATTAGGAATATTCTGACAAGAAGGGGTATCTGTGGAACTACAAGGCAGTTAATTTTGATAAGCTTAGAAGGAAACTCAATTCTGTGCCGTAGCATAAAATACTAAAAAGGAAGGATGTTAGTAGTGCATGGGAAATAGTCAAGGGTCATCTGGAAGAAGCAATATTAAATTATGCACATAAGGTAAGGAGTGTTAATCAGGTAGGAGTTGGATGAGTAATATCATTAAGCATGAGCTTCAGAAAAAGAAAATACTGTGGAGGATATATAAGGAGAAACATGACCAGCAAACTCATGAACAGCACAGATTCAGGCAAGAGGGGGTAATCAGTATGATAAGGGGGCAGGGACAAAATCAAATTATGAGAAAAACTAGCCGAGCAGGCCAAGGGAAATCCCAAAGAGTTTTTTCTCTTTTTTGGCAAGTGAGAGGAAAAATGACTATGGATGATTAACCTTAATGACTGATTGGAAGTTTTTCCATTTGGTTATACCATAAATTAAAGATACCAAGAAATTATATACACGCTTTATTCGAATGTAAATAAACGAAGTTTGAGCCTGAAATATAAAAGGACTGGGGCAACTTGTATATAGAAGCTAATGACTTCACATCCTTGCCTTAGTAACCCATAATGCAAAGCACATATATTTATGGTTATATATAATGCTATGTATTATGGAAAGGAGCACTACCCAGACCAGTTTTGACCTTTATCGAGGTCTCATCAGCGGGAGCCAGACCCAGAGGTGATACTAAGATTGAAGTAATGTTTGCTTACACTTCGATAAAGGATTAAACCAAGTATATAATTTCTTGATATCTTTAATTTATAGTATAACCAAGTGGAAAAACTTCCAACAACTATATCTAATCAAGAGTATTTTATTAATAAAGTGTGACACATTTTGGCTACTCGTATAAGAAAAATATGACTTCAACCTAAGCATCACCTCTTGGTCTGGCTCCCACTGATGAGCCCTCAATAAAGGTCGAAACTGGTCTGGGTAGTGAACGTTCCTATGATGCATAGCATTATACATACCTGTAAGGATATGTGCTTGCATTATGGGATACTAAGGCAAGTGATGTGAAGTCATTAGCGTCTATATATGAGTTGCCACAGTCCTGATTATTATTATTATTATTACATAACACCTACAGCGAGACCAAGGACTCATCATGGGAGAGCAAACTTTCTACTTTGCAAAATATATCTCATCCTCTCCACTACTACTAATTCTCCAGCTATGACACTACAACCATCCATGCCATCTATCGCCCACATCACCGACAACAGTATTTTTTGTCTGTAAATTGCGTGTGTTCTGAAGGCCGATTTGTCTGTACGTGGAATGAAAAATCTGTTTAAATGTGGGAACAGAAGTGAATGAATTGGAGGTTCCTAGGATATTGCAGTATCTCAATGTACTACACCTATGGGATAAACAGGATATTAGTTGGAAGTTTTTTTCCACTTGATTACACCATAATAAATATAGTTTAATCCTTTATCCAAGTGTAAGCAAACAAAGTTTGTGCCTGAAGTATCTTCAGGACTGAGGCAACTCATGGTAAAGGTGGACCAAGCTATCAATACTCCTTGTTTTAGTTTCTCCCATAATGCAAAGCACATCTCCTAGCGGACATGTATAATGCTATGCATTAAAGGAAGGGCCACTACCAAGACCAGTTTCGACCTTTATTGAATATTCAAGTACAGGTCAAACTCCAAAAACTCAGCATTGTTCCCCTCAGTAACAGGCTCACCCCACCATCAAGCAGAGCTGCTCATTTGCTCATATGTCATCTGAGGGGTAACAGCAACAGCCATGCTTAGTTAACTTCATGGTTGACTCCATTTAACTCCATACAATAATAAATTTAGTTTAATCCTTTATACAAGTGTAAGCAAACAAAGTTTGCATCTGAAAATATCTTCAGGACTGAGGTAAGGTGGTACATTCCTTGGCAACTCGTAGCAAAGGTGGATCAATCTCTCATCACTCCTTGTCTCAGTATCTCCCATAATGCAAAGCACATCTCCTTGGGGACATGTATACTGCTATGCATTAAGGGAAGGGCCATTATCCTGACCAGTTTCGACCTTTATTGAGGTCTCATCAGTGGGAGGCAGACCCAGAGGGTGATACTAAAGCAGAAACAATGGAGAGGTCATATTTACCTATACGAGTTGCCAACCGGTGTACCACCTTATTATTAAATTACTCTGGATTTAGAGAAAGATGTTGGAAGTTTATTTTGCACTTGGTTAGACTATAATAAATTAAGTTTAATCCTTTATCCAAGCCCAGAAATTGGCAAATCAGTCTAAGAAAAACCCAAGAGAGTTTTTTTAGATATGTGGCAAGTAGAAGGAAGAATGATCGTGGAAAGATGAAGTTAAGGGATGAAAGTGGTAGAATGATAACTGCTGCAGAAGACATTGTTGAGGTATTCAGTGATCAATTTATAAGTGTGTTTAATTCTGATCAGGGTGGAATCATGAGGACCTTAAGTGAAGAGGACATAGGAGAGGATAGCTTAATTGTGAGTGAGCAGGAGGTATTTGAGGAAATAAATAATTATTTCCTTGATGTTAATAAGATGATAGGATTTGATGACATATCACCACGCATCTTAAGGGTATGTTCCAGGAAACTGGCAGTAGCATTGGCATGCCTGTTTAATAAGAGTTTTGCAGCAGCACAGGTTCCAAGGGAGTGGAAAGAGGGTAAAATTTTTCCAATGCATAAAGGCAGTGATAAGGCTGCAGTTTCAAATTATAGACCGGTCTATATATCTAGAGAGATTGGTGAGAAGTAGGATACAGAAAATATAACAGCAGTATTCTCTGTGGTTATCAGCATGGGTTTGTTAAGGGGAGATCATGTTTCACTGACTTACAATGTGCTATAACAAGGTGACAAATACAATGGACAGAGGAGATGCATATACAGTGGTGTACTTGGATTTTGCAAAGGCGTTTGATAGACTGCCACATGACAAGCTCTTAAATAAATTGAAAGAGATGGGATTGGATAACAGATTTCTGTGTTGAATCAGTGACTGGCTGTCAAATAGGTATCAGGAAGTTGTATCTTGAAAGAGAAAGTTCACCAGTGGTGTGCCACAGGGGTCAGTTTTGGGGATTGTTGGGTTTAACTAGTGATATCCAGCTGTTTGCAGGTGATGAAAACTGGGGAGAGCAATGCACAGTCAGGCTGATGTTAATGCCTTACAATAGGATTTGGATAGATTGTATGAATGGGAAGGTAAGTGGAACTATCAGTTTAATGTTGCCAAGTGTAAGGTTTCGATATTTGGTAAGCAACGATGGGATGCAAAGTATACACTTGGTGGGGAAACTTTAACAGAAGTAGAGGAGATGAGAGTTCTAGGAGTGATGGTGGACAAGGACCTGAAATTCAGGGACCACATTGCACAAGTTGTGAAGACATCACATTGAATAATGGCAATGATGTGGAGAACCCTGACATGCAGAAATAGAGATGTTATTATTCTATTGTATAAGGCCTTGATCAGGCCTCATATGGATTATTGTGCACAGATTTGGTAACTGGTTTTCATGGTGACAAGGATATGTTGAAAAGGGTACAGAGAAGATTCACAAAAGTAGTCAGTGATCTTTGGAATGTGGACTACAAGGAGAGATTGAAATGAATAGGAGGAAGAGGGGGGGGGATATGATTGTGACATATAAACTGGTCTGGGGTTGTTATCCGGTAGACATGGAAGAGATTTTTCATAGAATTGGAGAGGGGAGTAGAAAAAGAGGCCATTGCTGGAAACTGTATAAGGAGGGTGTGAGCAACTGGTCAGGGGTTGTTATCAGGTAGACATGGAAGAAATTTTTCATAGAATTGGAGAAGGGAGTAGAATAAGAGGCCATTGCTGAAAACTGTCTAAAGAGGATGTGAGCAAATCAGTGAGAAACAGGTTCTTTGCATGGAGGGTGGTTGGTGAGTGGAATACATTGCCTGAGTGTGTTGTGGATGTGTTGTGGGAGGTATTCACTATTGCATACAATGCTCATCCAACAGTGAATACCTCCCAAGATGAGTCTCTGACTCCATGGAGGTCGGGTGCTGATGATAATAATAATAATAATAATAATAATAATAATAATAATAATCATTAAATATCCATTATTTTTTTCCAACCAAATATATTGAAACTGTAAAGTTTCAAATATTATAGCTTAGTCCACACGATTAGCCAAGTGGCTATGCTCTTCACAACCATATGCATGGGAAAGGAGTGTCCTGGGTTCATTCCCCATCTCTGTGACACGAGGAGCATAGGATCTTTCTCAGGCATAGCTAAGTTAGCTGGTCTTGGGCATGGACTGCAGGGTTTTTCTCACCAGTTTATCTGGGATTTTTCCTCCCACAAACAGGCAAACCAGCCTTGAGAATATACCACTTCTACAGACATAGGATACATCGGGAGGCATAGGACCAACCACCTAATCCTCATATAAATTTACGGTTATAAGGAATAGAAACCCTCAGCACCATAAAGATAAAAGAGGGAAAGATGAAGACGAAGATACGGGAACAATAACTTCCTGTCCCTACTTGTTTGTTTTCTTCAATAACCATGTAATCTGATGTGCTGTTTTGGTTATCTTTACAATATTCCCTCTAAACTTCAACTTCACACCTAAACTCCCTGTCTACAGTCACACCTAAGACCCTAGCTTTATCAGTACCTGTAGTTCAGTTCCATCAATATAGTACACAGTTTCTAATCTCTTCTCAAAGTGCATCACTTTACATTTTGCTACATTAAACTGGCAGCCATTTACCTTTGTTCATACTGGTAGTCTGTTTAAGTCTTCCTGCAGGATTCTGCATCACCTTCATTTGCCATTGCTCTTCTCAGTTTACGATCATCAGCAAAAAACTGAATATTTCCTGTCAAATCATTTCCTATATCATTGATATACAAATTAAACAACAGAGGCCCAAGTACTGAACCCTTGTGATACTCCACTGGTCACTTGACTTCTCCTGGACTGTACTCTCCCCTATAAACCAATCTTTGATATCTGTTCATCAGCCATCTTCTAATTCCAAATCACCAGATTCATATATCCCCATTTATTCCAGCTTATGTATTATGTAATAGAGTTTACAGTGGAATGTTTTGGTGAAGTCTAACAATATCATGAGTAGCCATATGCTACTCATATGCTACACTTAATATGCTTAGTAAGCATATTAATTTTAATTTGCATGAAATTTGCATGATCCACCTTTGCCTTAGTAATATGCTTAGTAAGCATATAACTAAGGCAAGACCATGTTGTCCCTTATAGAGTATCCAACTTCATTGTGACTTGATTATAAAAAGTGAGCATATTAATAAGGCAAGACTATGTTGTCCCTTATCGAGTGTATATCTTATCCAACTATTCTGAATTCTGTGTTCAACAATTTTTCCAGTACCTTAACTACCACTTCTGAGCTGCTAATTGGCCTATAATTTCCTACTTTTGTTTGGAGCTTCCTGTACGCAATGGGATATTTTACCCAGTTTCCACTCTATTGGCACCTTCTCACTACTTAGCCATATATATATATAAAAATAAACAGCTTGGGCAGAGGAGCTGTTAATTGCCATGTACATTCTCATAATATATGCAATCTAATTCCATGTGTGTGTATCAGTATTCTGCAATATTTTAAGTGCCTCTATTCTCCAATTAGTCAATGTCACATCTAGCATTGCAATGTCACCACCTAGATTGTACACCCGTGCAAAACACTCACTCAATAATTCAATTATTTGGTTTGGTTCTGTTACCTCCACATCATCAACACAATTTTAAAGTCATCCTTCCATAGTCATTCCTACAGCAAGACCATGTTATCCCTTATAGAGTATCCAACTTCATTGTGACTTGATTATAAAATGTAAGCATATTAATAAGGCAAGACTATGTTGTCCCTTATAGATTGTATAAGGGAGGTTGTACACCCGTGCAAAATACTCACTCAATAATTCAACTATTTGGTTTGGTTCTGTTACCTCCACATCATCAACACATTTTTAAAGACATCCTTCCATAGTCATTCCTCTTTGTTAAATTTAGTTTAATCCTTTATCCAAGTGTAAGCAAACAAAGTTTGCACCTGAAGTATCTTCAGGACTGAGACAACTCATGGTAAAGGTGGACCAAGCTCTCATCACTCCTTATCTCAGTATTTCCCATAATGCAAAGCACATCTCCTTGGGGACATGTATAATGCTATGCATTAAGGGAAGGGCTACTAACCAGACCGGTTTCAACTAAGACAAGGAGTGATGAGAGCTTGGTCCACCTTTACCATGAGTTGCCTCAGTCGTGAAGATACTTCAGGTGCAAACTTTGTTTGCTTACACTTGTATAAAGGATTAAACTAAATTTATTATAGTCTAACCAAGTGGGGAAAAAACTTACAACACCTTTCTCTAAATCCTGAGTAATTTAATAATAAGGTGGTACAGCTTTTGGCAACTCACATAGGTAAATATGACTTCTCCATTGCTTCTGCCTTAGTATCACCATTTTTGGGTTTGGCTCCCACTGATGAGATCCCAATAAAGGTCGAAACTAGTTGGAAGCTTGGGTAATGAATGGCAATGCTGTAGCCCATGAAGTTTTAACTGAGGCTTGGCTGTTGCTGTCACCCATGTCCTGGGTGTGTGTGTGTGGGGGGGGGTAATGAATGGCAATGCTGTAACCCATGAGGTTAACTGAGGCATGGCTGTTGCTGTTATCCCTCAGAGATGAGATATGAGCAACTGAGCAAATGAGTGGCTTTGTTCGGGTGGGGTGAGTGGCCACAGTGAAGAGTCAAAACTGATTCTGAGAGTTCTCAGTGGCAGGGTGGGGAACAACGCTGAGTTTTTGGAGCTTGACCTGTACTTGAACATTCAATAAAGGTCAAAATCGGTCTTGGTAGTGGCCCTTAATGCATAGCATTATACATGTCTGCAAGGAGATGTGCTTTGCATTATGAGATATACTGAGACAAGGAGTGATGAGAGCTTGGTCCACCTTGCCCAACAAGTTGCCTCAGTCCTGAAGATACTTCAGGAGCAAACTTTGTTTGCTTACACTTGGATAAAGGATTAAACTAAATTTAACAAAGAGGAATGACTATGGAAGGATAACTTTAAAAATGTGTTGATGGTGTGGAGGTAACAGAACTAAACCAAATAGTTGAATTATTGAGTGAGTATTTTGCACGGGTGTACAACCTAGGTGGTGACATTACTGACTGGCCAGTAATTTGCTACCTGTTTCTTGGAGCCTCCTTTAATGTAATGGAGCTATGCTCCTCTTTCTACTCCCCAGCACTTTCCTGAGCAGATACTTACATTTTAACAGCTTGCTCAGAGGAACTACCAATTCCTTTGCTCATTTGCACGATGTAGAAGCTGAAATTCTATCTAATCCTATGGCTCTATTTGCATCAAGATTCTGCCATATCCCAAATACCTAAAATTCATCTACCTCTATTCTCATGTTAGTCAGTGTCATATCTGGCAGTATTTCCACCTGGATAGTGCACCATGGAAAAATGATCCCTCAGTAAATGGATTACTTTAACTCTATTACCTCTTTACCATCAGCATTTGTTATCCTTCCATAGTTACTCCTTTAACACACCATATGGGTGATTTTAATTATGATGGTTTTAATTATAGTGAAAGAAATTCTTAGGAATTTCCTTTGTCCTCATCTTCTTATAAATAGCCTTTGCCTTCTTTCCTTACCATACTGATCACCATCCTTACCCGTGTCTTGTCCTGCTCATAGGCTTAGTGATGACTATCTTCTTTATATTCCCTCTGCATATTTTTCTTATTCAACAACTCCTATTTAATAAAATCCATCTATTCAGTGTGACACTACTTTCTTCAAACATTGTAAGATAAGGAGTGTTATGGAAGGGACTGTAGTGCTTGGTAATGGAAACAGTAGTAGTGTGAGAGACAGAGAATGGGAATGCAAGAGGAACAGAGAAACAGGGGGAGCCTGGGTGGACAGGCAGACATGGTATAGGGAGAGTAGATGTTCAAAGTAGTAGTGAATGCATAAGGATGGTCAGCATAGGAATGGAATAGATTAGGATGTGAGTGTGGTAGTTGTGATTGAGTGGATATATATGGTAAGCAGTGATAAAGGTGATTAGGCAAGGAAAGATGTGGTGGGGAAATCAGAACTAATGACTTATTAATGTACTGCTGTGTTTATTTACAATTGCCAGGAATGCGAGAAATAATAGAAATGAAATTGTTTCAGTGACTGACTTTATTTGACCTACATCACTGGAATAAGTGAAACATGGTGGAATGAAGATGATATCTTCACAGGAATAGAAATGGAAAGGTACAGTGTTTTTTGCGACAATAGAAAGGACAGAAGAGAGGAGGGAGGGGTGCAGCTGATGATAGCAGGGGAATTATGTTCACATAAGGTAGACATGAAATAGGAAAATAATGGCAATTTTTTTTTTTTTGAGACAGTGTGATATGAGGTGGAGGTTGACAGGAAGAGATATTTAGTTGGATGCTGCTATAGGCCAGGGGATGTGTAGGATGATTGTGATGAAGAAAAGAAATATATAAGCCAACTGGGTTAGTGAACAAGGGAACTGTGATTATTATGGGTGATTTTAATTATGATGGTATAGATTGGAATGAACAGATAGCATTTGGGAACAAGGAAAATGAATTTCTCGAGTTCTTGAGAAACAACTATCTAAAACGGTATGTAAAGGAGAGCAATGCAAGGATCGAGAGTTTTAGATCCGATCATTTTACCAGAGGATTAATTGTGAGATATATTCACTAGAGATATAATTGTGAGGAAAGTTTTGCACTTTTCTCTAGTTGGTGAGATTGATCATGAAGTGATTACATGGGTTGTGGCAAGCCATGTGAAGATTTCTGTGAGGAAAGAATATATGAGTCCTAGATGAGTCTTTGACTCCTAGATGAGTCTTTGACTCCATGAGGTCTTGTTTAATAATTAATAATAATAATATGGGAAAGTATAAGGCTGGTGATGACAGGCTTAAGAGACAGCTTGGAGCTATAGCATGGAATGAGACATTGAGCAATAAGGAAATGCTGCTTAGGAACTGATAAAGAACATAATAGCACCATAGTGTGAATGTATTCTGAAGATCAAAATGCTGAATAAGGTAGATGTAAAATCGATGAATGAGGGCATTAAGTATGAAATATTGAAGAAAAGGAACTTTGGAAGCAGCACAAGATGAATAATGGTAATAATCAGTTACAAGAAGAGAATAAAGAGCAGGTGAGGAGTGTGCCTCAGTTGGCAATGATAACAAAACTGCAATACAAGCAGAAAATAGCAAATCAGAAGAAAAACTATAGTGAGTGTTTTCAATATGTGACAAGTAAAAAGAAGAACAATTATAGTAAAATGATATTAATGGATGAAAATGCAAGATTGGTATCCGCTGCAGAGGACATAGTCGAGGTATTCATCAAGACATTTCATCCTCAGTATGAAATCAGAAGCTCCAAGTCATATTATGAAATGAGAGGACACTCAATGGTGAATTGAGTATGAGGTATATGAGTTAAGTAAGCTAAATGTCAAAAGTTTGATAATTATCATGAAAGAATTGAGGTAGAACCATGTAATTTGCACATTATTTTAAATATTCCCACAAAGTGTCATACATTTGTTAAAACTCTACTACATCATTTGCAATTGTCAGAGAAAAAAGTTTTCCTTTTGTTGCACAAACCAGTCCTCAGATGAAGATATGACTTCATCATCTGTGGTAAATTTTATTCCTTTCAAGTGTTTCTTTAAATTTGGGAATAGGAAATAGTCAGATGGAGCCAGGTCTGGCTAATAGAGTGTGTGAGGCAGACATCGAATGCCCAAGTTGTGTATTGTATGTTGGGTATCATGAGTAGTGTGAGCAGGTGCATTGTCCTGCAAATTCAGCATAATGTGCTCAGTTTCCTGCAGTGTTTTTCATTCAGCACCTTCTTCCAACCCTTCAATTCAATGTTGTAGAGTCTAAGGTTCTGAATTTGGTAGCAACAATCAGATGCAAGGTATACACTTGGTGGGGAAATTTTGGAGGAAGTCAAGAAGATAAAAGATTTTTGGAGTGGTGGTGGACATGGATCTGAGGTTCAGAGGTTACATTTCAAAAGTGGTGAAGACATCACATCAGATTATTATTATGTAATTATTATTATTATTATTATTATTATGTAACACCTCCAGGGAGTCCTTAGACTCATTGAGGGAGAGCACCTAATCTACAACTCTCTGTCTCCACCACTCAATCCACCAACTACAACTAACTGCAACTACACCAATGCCATCTACTGGCCACTACCACCACTAGTATTTTTACAATCACAAACATCCATGCCCATGGCAGGATTCAAACCCACAGCCTTTTTGCCGGAGAGCAGATATGCTAACCACTTGGCCAACCAGGGCCACCAGCAAAAAAATAATAAGTTAGGAAATTATTATTATTACGTGATACCTCCAGGGAGTCCAAGGACTCATCGAGGGAAAGCACCTACTCTACACTACAACTCTCTGTCTCCACTACTTAATCCACCAACTGCAATTACACCAATGCCATCTACTGCCCACCACCACAACTAGTATTTTCACAGACAATCGCAAACATCCATGCCCACAGTGGGATTCGAACCCACAGCCCTTTGGCTGGAAAGAGGATACGCTAACCACTCAGCCAACCAGGCTGGCATTATGACAGTGATGTGGAAGACTTGTAGAAATAAAGAGGTTCTGGATCCATTGTATCAGGCTTTCATCAGGCCTCATATGGATAATTGTGCACAGATTTGGTCCCTTTGTTTTTAGGGTGATGAGAACATATTGGAAAGAGTCAAGAGAAGACTAAGGTCGAAACTAGTTTGTTTCAACCTTAGTCTTAATATGGGACTGATTGAGAGAAAGCAGTTTGCAAAGACTTGTGAATAGGAGGAAGACAGGGATACGACTGTGACATTTCCCTCTCTTCCTCATATTTTCAAGGCTTTGAAAACTGCATTCTCACAATCTCTGCAAACTTACCAGGTTAATGTGGATGAAATTTTTCATAGAATGGGAGAATGAGGCTGAACTAGAGGACAAACCTGGAATTTGTATAAGGTGGGTGTAAACAGGGAGTAGGCTCTTTTCATTGAGAGTGGTTGGTGAGTGTAGTGCATAACAGTGTGGTGAATGCATATATATTGAGTGAGTTTAAAACATTTGATGTCTTTTGTGTGCAGCAGTGTTTGCCTCTGGCAATGAGCCTTTTGACTCCATGGAGGTCTGGTGTTACCATCTCCATGGTAACACCATATCAACTACCATCATCATCAAATTCCTGACATGTACCCTCAAGGGGTGTAGAGGATATTATGATACAGCAAATGCCTAATAGAGTGGTGAGAGCGAGAATGGTCAATGAGTTTAAGGAGTGGTATGATAGACTTTATGTTTCCTAGGAAGGACATCCTGCGATGAGTCTTTTGACTCCATGGAAGCCTGAATAATGATAATAATGATAGTAATACATGAAAGCTTACATCATTACTAACTTCATATCAGCAATTTTCCTCCAAATCAATCTGTTATCTGTCAAGACTCCAACATTATGAGATCTTTTGACTCCATGGAGGCCTGAATAATAATAATGATAGTAATACATGAAAAACTTACAACATTACTAACTTCAAATCAACAATTTTCCTCCAAATCAATCTGTTATCTGTCAAGACTCCAACATTATGAGATCTTATATTTCTATCTTCTAAGGCAATTTTTACTCTATCAGTCCACATACATCTTGGTCTTTCTATGGGTCTTTTTCCTGCCAACCTGGCAGAGGACACTTGCTTTGCTAATATTTCCTCTCATGGAAAGTTCTTTTTTAACATCCTCATTTTTAATATGATATTGTCATTGATGTCATCTGCTCACACTCCTAGTCTTTCACAGTGCTGTCATATCTGTGGTGTCTAGTTTTTGGTCAAGTGATTTATTCTAACCCAATTCTCAGATCCATAAGTTATAATTGGTTTGAACACTGTCTTATATACAGCTAATTTAGTGTTTTGATTAATTTCTCATTTATTCCATATAAATTTATTCAGTTGACTTCCTACCAAAATGGCTTTTTTGATTCAGTTGTCTATTTCCATATTTAATTTACCATTTTCACCAAAAATTGTGCCTAAGTAGCTGAAATGTTTTTCTTGTTCTATTGGTTCTCCATTCATAATGCAGTTTATATTTTCAAAGTTTCTGCCTATTTTTATGGTCTTTGTCTTGCTATTGCTGATTTTCCTACCAAATTTATTACAACAGTTATTCAATTTAGTAGTTCTTCAATTTAGTCAGTGAATCTTGCAGATTTGTACTGGATTTATTTAAAAGTATAACATTGTATGCATAAAGTAAAGAGCTGAGATTAACATCTCCAATTTTGATATCAGGTTTAACACAACTTTCCTTCATAATGTGATCCATATAGATAATAAATAACAGAGGAGATAATGTACATGCTTATCTGACACCAGATTTAACATCAAACCATCTTCCTGTACTTCCTTCAATTCTAACTGCTGACTTACAACTCAAATAAAGACTAAGTGTTGCTTGATATAATGCCCATTGACACCATATAACTGCAGCGTTTTGAATAGCTATTCTCTTTGAACCTTGTCATATGCCTTTTCCAGATCTACAAAACTTAAATACGTATCTTTCTTATATTCCCATGATTTCTCCACTATTTGTCATAAAGTGAAAATCTGATCCTGACAGCCTCTATTTGGTCTGAATCCAGATTGTTCTTCACCAAGTTTCCACAATCCTTCCCAACTGTTTCTCAAGTATGCTTGCATAAATCTTACCAGAAACACTTAATTGGGACAATATCTCTGTAAATCTCACATTTAGTTTTATTTCCCTTTTTGTATATGGGTACTATGAAAGCTCTACTTCAATCACTAGGCCTTCAGAACTATGCAGTGCAGCCACTGCAAGATTTTTTTACCTCCATACTTGAGCATTTCTGGTTGAATATCATCTGTTTCTGCTGCCTTTACGCATTTCAGGTTTTGATGGCTTTTTCTACTTCAAGTATTATTATTATTACAGGCAACTCCAAGGAGTCCTTAGGCTCATTGAGGGAGGCCCTAAACATCATATCAATGAAAACTATTCGGCATTCACACAGTATTTATCATACTTTGCTTTGAACTCATTTGCAGTCATGGCACCCACAACAAACTCTGGCAGCATATTCCGCTCATTCACCATTCTCCAAGTAAAAAACCTAGTTGTAACACCCTTGCTAACTACACTCTTGCTCAGTTTCTATGGATTGCCCCTAGTTCTCCCATCACCAGACTTCTGAAAAAATTTCCTCTGAATTAATCTTGTAAAAACCCTTCAGTAATTTGAATGTCTCAATCATATCATCCCTTTTCCACCTATCAACTAAATTTCTGTAACCCACAGATCTTCAACCTGTTCTCCTGATCAAGATAATAGCTGGTCTTGGTCAGTCGCTCTGGATCCTCTCTACCTCCTCCCCATCAAGAAGAAACCCTGGAGCCCAGATCTGGGCACAGTAGTCAAGATGGGATCTTATCAAGACTCGATAAAGAGGAACAGTAACTTGCTTATCTCTGCTCATCAAAGTATTCTGCAGTAACCACGTGATCTGATGAGCTGATTTAGTCACTTTTGCTATTTGCCCCCTTAAACTTCAACTCCCTCTCCACCAACACTCCCAAGTCGCTGGCTTCATCAACCTCCTGGAGTACAGTTCCACCAATGTGATATACTGCTGCTAATTTTTTCACTCCAAAATGCATAACCATACCATTTGCTACATTAAACTGACATCCATTCTCATTAGCCCAGACTCCAAATCACCTGCAAAATTTTGATATCATGTGCATTCACTATGGCTCTACCCAACTTTGCATCATCAGCAAATAAATGAATAGTTCTTCTCAGATTCTTTCCTATATCTTTAATGAAAAAATTAAATAGCAGTGGTCCAAGAACAGAACCCTGTGGCACACTACTAGCAACAGGCCTTCTTTTGGACTTCAATCCTGAATAAACTACTTTCTGATATCTCTTAATGAACCACCCTCCTATCCATCTCACCAACCCTATATCCATCCCCATGTGCTGCAGTTTACTGATTAGAATTCCCTTAGCAAAGTCTAGCAGTATCACTGTGAATCCATTACCCTTATCCAGTTCAGCCATCACTGTATTATAAAACGTCAGCAAATAATGCTGAGGCATGATCTACCCTTCACAAAACCATGCTGTCTTCCATACAGTATCCCATTTTCATCTATCCCTTTCTGTATTTTGCTCTTGACTAATATCTCCAAAATCTTGACAACGATTCATGATATGCTGATCAGTCGGTAATTTGCAACAGCAGTCTTGGAACCTCCTTTATGCAATGGAACTATTTTCCGCTCTTTCCACTCCCTCAGGGTCAACCCAGAGCTGAGACTTAAATTAAACAATATGGTCAAGGGAACTGACAATTTGTTTGCTGCTTCAAGTAAGACTCGAGCTGGTATACCATCCAATCCCACAGATGTATTTACATTAAGGTTCTGTAATATATTTCTCACCTCCATTTCATTCACTTCAATTCCTGTATCAGCCATTCGTTCTCTCATTCCTGCAATATCACAGCCTGGATGATATACTCTTGCAAAGTGTTCACTTAGTAATTCTACTATTTCAGCTGATTCAGTTACCTCCCTACCATCGGCATTCCTTAGAATCATTTTGCCGTACACATTTTTTCTTTTACTTGCAGCATATCGAAGAACTGTTTGGGATTCTCTTTAGCTTGCATTGCTAATTTCCTTTCATAATTTGCTATTACTTTTCTTACCACACTAGTTACCTTTCTGGCCTGTGCTTGTACTGTTTGTGTGCCTACACACAAACAGTTTAATGGTGTTATTCATCCATTTAACTTCCACTTGATTTACTCTCCGGACTCTAGACAACTCCAAATATGACTAGGTATGCAGTCAGATATTACCTCCCTCAAAAGCTCCTTAACCATTTCCCATGCACTATCAACATCCAGCCTTTGCAGTTTAACATGCCATGGTACTGATCCAAGCAATCTCCTAAGCTTGTCATACTTACCAGCTCAGTAATTCCATATGTACTCTGTCTGGATATGTATTTCTGATTGCATACCTGTTAATTTTTACCACTGTGCTTTCACTGATTGTTTCATTTAGCAATTTTCTGAAGTAATTACTCCATACATCAAGGATATCTTTTACTCCAGTTTTCATGTCACCTTTATAATCTCTAATTCCTTTTACAACACTCTTTCCTCCATTTCTGAGCTTTTTCAATAGCCTTCAAAATATTTTGCAACATTCCTTATGTTTATTTTCTATGTTCTTGCCAAAGAAGCCTTCTCAACTTTTGGTTAGCTAGTTGTACACAGTGTTTAGCTTTCTTACATTTGTCTCTGTATTCTCTAAGAGCACAAGCTTACTTATTTGGCAGGATCTTTCGATATGCTTTCTTCTTTTCCTTCACTGCCTCTTTAACTTCCTGTGTCCACCATGAAGTTCTGTTTTTTCTATCTTTGCAGACAACCTCACCACATGTGCCTCTCTGGCTAAATCAATCAATGTTTTCAGGGGTTGTCAGTGAATCTCCAAGGTTTGTTTCCTGTTCTCATACTTTTATTTTTTCTTAAATAATGTTTGTGTATGTGTGCGAAGGTTTCTGTGGTTCAGTAGTTCGAGAGATAGATTCTGATATTGAGACAACATGTTTATTAAATACAAACAGGATACGTATGAACAGGATACATGAAAACCTGATAAGTTTTGTAAGTGTATAACTTACATCATCAGGGGCATTGGTGTATAAAAAAAGATTAAACAGAACTAACAAAGATTAAATTCATAGTCCATTAGATGTTTCTAACTGTAACATTGAAAAAATTGAAGCATTTGTCACTGAATGTTTGTTGGAACATTGTTATTTGTTGTCACGTTCTGTGCTTCACGTGTGTTATGTACGAGATCTGAGGAAGTTAGATTTTTTATGAATCCCGAGCACTCTGGGTGTAATATCAAACCTTGGTTTTTATTGCACTGTGTACAAATTCTAAGCATTTTTGCTGTTTTCTTGAATTTCCTTGTGAAACAGTTTTTATCAATATATGACATGATTGTTTTTTCCCAAAGTACTTTATGGTCAGTGGAAGTTGTGTGGAAAGCTAGGTCTGATTTGTGTTCGCTTCTGTTTTCTACATCTTTTTTATGTTCTGCCATATAGATTTCTCCTGACCTTCCCGTCTGGCCTATGTAACAAATGCCACAAGAATGATAGATTTGATAGACCCTGGTATTTTATGGAATGGTGCGAAGGTTTTGATATATGTAGGAATCTTCATATTTTTTCTAAAGAGGGAAAAGCTACTTTTAAGTTGTACTTGCAGAGCAATGTCGCTAATCTGTCTGTGACCTTTTTGATATGTGATAGGGAGATTGCATTCTTGAAATATTGTTTTCTATGTTGGTTGAAAGGAGCTGTGTTCAGCAATTTTTGATTGTTTTTGGCTCAAGTCCATTAAGTCTGAGGTTCTGTGTTAAGTAGTGTAATTCCTCATTTCACTTTTTTTCCGTGCTGTATATCTTATATGCTCTGTCTCTCAAGGTTTTCATTATACCTATTTTTTGTGAGGGGTGGTGTGAGACTCCATTAAGAAATCTTCCTGTAGTGTCGATATTCAGTAAACGGATAAGGTTAAACTTTTTTCTTCTTCATTTTTTTCTATGAGGATATCCATGAAAGTTAATTTTTCATGTTCTTCTATTTCCAAAGGGAATTTTATATTCGGGTGTATTCTGTTAAGATATTCTTTAAAAACAATTAATTCATCTGTTATTCCTGGCCAAATGACAAAAATGTCATCCACATATGGTAATCATCTCTTAGGTTTCTTATGATAGTTTTTTGGAGCATTAGTTTCAAAGTTTTCCATGAAGAAGTTGGCTAAAGCTGGGGAGAGGGGGGGAGGGCATTGGTAGTCCTTCCTTTTGTCAAGGACATAACGAGGGTATGAAGCACCTGTGGCAAGTGTCTAACTTGAGCCCCCCCAACTTAAAAATGACAAAAATGTTATACGTTTTGCGCCCCAAACCTAGTTGCAGCTGTGGCAGGCACCCCTTTCACCATGCCCTCGTTATGGCACTGCCTTTTGTTCCCAAAATTTGTTCTGGAAAGTGAAAAACATATTATTCATGCAGTGTTTGTATAGTTCTAAAACATCTGGTGGAAAAAGATTTTCAAGAAGAGTCACTGTATCGATTCTCGGTACTTTAGTAAAGAGGATGACTATATCCAAGCTTGCTAAAACGTCTGAAGGTTCTATATTGACATCCTTGATCTTCTCAGTGAAATGCAAACTGTTCTATATGAACGAATCTGTTTTTCCTATATGTGGCACTAACATGTTTGTCAGATATTTCGCCAGATTTCATGTTGAGGAATCTCTTCCATCCACAGTCAGTCTAAATGGGGTATCTTTTTTATGTATTTTTGGTGCACCATAAATTCTTGGGACTAATGGGAGTTTTAGATGATATAGTTCTTAAATATAGAGTTTTCTCTCAAATGTTTGTGTATTTTAGTCTGTAGTTCACATCTGAGAGCTGCTCAACTTTTATTCACTATAAAATTTTCTTCAATTCTTCTTTATAATATGAAATTCAATTTTATCCTACTCAAGATTAAATGGTGATCACTTCCAATTTCAAATCCTCTGAACACTCTAGTGTTCTGCAACAATGAGCAAACATCACCATCAACAATAACATAGTCAATGAGACTTTTCTTATTCCTTGCCTCTTCTCTTAATGTAAAATTATTTATTATTAATATTATTATTACCCAAAACCTCATGGAGTCAAAGACTCATCTAGGAGGTACTTTTATCATTCACACAGCTCATCATACCGTGCTTTAAACACACTCAAATTCTCTGCAGACACCATACTCTCAGGCAAGGCATTCCAATCATTCACAACTCTGAATGAAAAAAACCTGCTTCTCACTCCCCTACTCACACCCTCTGTATACAGTTTCCAGGGATGACTTCTGGTTCTCCCCTGATCTCCCACGTTATTTTCTGTAGAAAATGCCCAGCATTGATCATATAACAACCCCTAAATGACTTGTAGGTCTCTATCATATCTCCCCTCTTCCTCCTGTCCACCAGACTCTGCAATTGCATCTTCTCAATCTTTCCTCATAGTCAACATTCCAGAGGTTAGAAACTACCTTAGTTAGTCACCTCTGGACTCTTTCCAACATTTCTTCATCCCTCTGAAAACCAGGTGACCAAATCTGGGCACAAAAGTCCATGTGTGACCTATCAAATCCTTATACAATGGAACAAGAATCGCCCTACTTCTACAATTCAGTGTCCTCTTATGCTGCCTCCATAATGCACTTTTTCTCTGTATCACATGCTTAATCTCTTTATTCATCCATTTCCCACCTACCTTATTTAAACTTCTCACCCTTGGAAACATTCAGACATTGCATCTACTAAACAGTTTTTGAAAATTCCCCAAGCTTCATTGATCTCTTTTCCAGCTAACTCCCCATTCCACACTACACCCGCAGTAGTCTCCTGAGCTCTTCATAATCACCCCCCCTTGTAGTTCCACATATACCCTTTCTCATGATTACCCAGGTAATCATCTCATGGTCACTCTCACCAATTGGTGGATGATTTGACACCTCATTTATAATTACATCCTCTGATGAGATGACCAAATCCAAAACCCTCAATCCTCGTGTGCCCTCTGTTACATACTGTCTGAGGTAGTTATCCCTCAAAAACTCAAGAAACTCATTTTCTTTACTTCCAGTTGCTATCTCATCATTCCTGTCTATATTGCCATAAATAAAATCGTCCATAATGATCACTCTTTTCTTATTTGCTTGGCTAATTTAATTATATATTTCATAGTCACTACCATCCACATTTCCTGGTCTATAACAACATCCAACCAAGTATTTCATTCCATTCACCTTTATCTCACACCATACTGCCTTAAAACCTCTGGCACTATTACCCTCTTGCATCTCTGTTTTGTATGGACATAACTTTCTCTATCATCAATAGCACTCCCCTTCACTTTTTACCCCTTCTATCCTCACAAAACACATCATACCCTTCCATCTCTATTCCTGTCAGGATGTCGTCCTCATCTAATCATGTCTCACTTATTCCAACAATTTTGGGGTGAACAGACTCAATTAGTGCAATCATTTCATCTGCCTTGTTTCTTACACTTCTAAGCATTTGTATACAAACACAACAGGTCATTCATGGATCTACAGGTAGTTCCACTGATACCACTCATTCAATGTGATCTCTCCATGTGCGACTGGGGATATTTCCCTTTCTGCTTATTCATTTTAGAATCCTCTTCAATTCCAACTGTTTCCTGTTGATCCCAGGTCATTCCATTCCTTTCCTGTCTGCACATGCTCTCAGATTGTCTTGGACCATCCACCTTTCTCATGCTGTGTACCCCTGTCCACTCTGAACTTCCCCATTTCCCTGTTCATCTTGCACACTCATTATCTCATTTTCCATACTCATGCCACTCACTTCCTTGTTCATAACCACCCCTTCAATCTCTCCTGTCGTACTCTCCTTCTCTTCCACATCACTTCCCACTTGATCTGATTCATTCTCTATACTCATTATTACTTCTCTACCTTTCAGCAACAGTCTCTCCAAGCGACTGACAGCATAACCACTCAAATGCAACTGGAACATTGTGTTAGTAATAATAACAGGTATTTACCATTATTATGGGCTTTGCTCTTTTCTCCAAATTTTTCCAAAATATTTTTGTGTATATGACAATCATTTCCTACTATTTTGATCTCCAACAAGGACCTTTTTCATTGCTTCTGATGCTTTCTCTAAAGTCTGAAAAATTCCTCCACATCTACTTTAGTGGAACCTTGTGTAGGACCATAAGCATAAATAAGTCTCTTTGTCCAGTTCCCGATTTTGATATTTGCCCGCATCACTCTACTTGATATTGCCTACCATTCAAGAAACTTAGCTTTGTATTTAGTGTTGAATACTATAGTTACCAATTCTTTTCCCTGATTGTTATTGCCTGAATATAACATTTTGTATTTATTGCTTAGAAAGATACAGTTATCTCTTGCTTAATGCGGTTTTTTTTAACGTGGAATTTAATTAACACAGTGAAATTAATTGCAACAATCCCTTTATACATGTGGCAAGAGTTTTAATTAATGCGCCTTCAAATTTACCATGCAAAATCATGCAAGCCTCATGGAGTGTTTCCTGGCCAAGAGAAAGAAAGTCATGAGCATGATGACCTCATTCCTCCCATTAAGGATTAAGAGTGGGTGTATTACAAGCTCCAATTGCTCTACAAATCAGGTTCTTAATAAATTTTACGGCTCATTAATCATGTTGAAGAATAAGAGCAATCCAGCTACCAGGTCATTAAGTGAAAAAAAAGAGGAAGAAAGTAATTACCTTAGATACAAAACTTGATATAATAAAAAGATTTAAACATGGTAAAAGTAAAAGTAAGATTGCAAGTGAATTTGGTTTTAACAAGTCTACAATACAGACTATTTTATCCAAAGCTAATGAATATTGCGAGCAAAGTAAAGTTGCATCTACATCTGAAAGTATGCATTGACCACATAACCGAAGTGCTATAATGGTTGAAATGAAAGATCTGTTGATTATTTGGCTGGAAGACTGCAATCAAAAGAAAATTCCAATTAGTGCCTATAATATATGATGAAAGCTCAAAGCCTCTTTTCAAGACTTTAAGAGACTAAATATAAAGAAGTCAATTCAAAATTCACAGCTACCCAAAGGCTGGTTTGAAAATTTTAAATCTAAGGCTTGACTAAAGAGTGTGAAAATAACAGATGAAGGCTGCAAGTGCCGATGGAGATGCATCTACATTTCCTGCTGAGCTGCAGAAAATTTATTATGATAACTGACAAATTTTCAATGTAAATGAAACTGGTCTCTATTGGAAAAAAATGCCACCTAGAACTTTTATATTATTATTATTATGTGACACCTTCAGGGATTCCAAAGACTCATCGAGGGAGAGTGTGCCAACAGCATTGAACAATTGGTCCCCTTCCAACTACTAACCACACTCAAACTTGCTTAACTTTTTGTGAGCCATTAGTAGCAGAGGCTCTACCAATCAACCAACATATCAAAAAAGAAGTAGCACAGCCTGGCTATAAAGTATCAAAAGAGCGCTTAACTGTTTTGTTTGGATGGAATGCTAATGGAGATTTTAAATTGAAGCTGCTGCTTGCTTTAATATCCTCATGGCCAATATCACTTGGGTTACCCAAAGACTATTTGAAGATTAGTTATAAGTCTTATTTTTGTTCCAGCAGTTGAAGCTTATTGCAAGAGCTCTTTTGCTTCTAAAAGCAAAAGAGCTCTTCCAAAGCTCTTTTGCTTTTAGATAACACACCTGGTCATTTAAATTCTCTTAATGATCTGTGTGAGAACGTGAAAGTTTTATTTTTTCTGTCTAGAAAGTCATTATGCTTGTTATCATAAAATTTATGCTGATAAGAAAAAATCTAAAGCTGTTCAAACAACTTGATAACTTTTTTTTGATAAAAAATTACAGTATCTAATGTAGGTACAAGCATTTATTAAACATTTACCTTGCATTCAATTTTTAATACCATATAAAACGAATCCATATAAAAAGTAATCTTTTTATCTGGTACTTTTTTAAGATTACTTTTTATATGGATTCGTTTTATATGGTACTAAATTATCAATATGTTAATCAATGATGGACAAATTGTAATTCCATTGATACCATTGATTATTATATTTGATTAACATGATTTTTATATACGTGGTAACATCAAAGGATTAATGAATTGCATTAACTAAGGGATACCTGTATTATATATTAAACTGAAGTTTTACTATAATACAGTAGTTATTTCTATAATCTTTTAAAATAAAGACAATGAAATTCATAAAAATACTCTGCTACTATAAAATGAATCCAATATCCCTAATAACTATCACTGCTATAGTAAAACTTTAGTTTAATATAAATTTTTATATTAAAAGAGAAAAATCATTCAACATCTCAATACAGATATCAAGGTCATCATCATCTGGAGTATACACATATATACAAACAAGCTATATTGCAATCCACATAGTATGCTAATCACACTAATTTCATGTATGTATTAATAACACCTCTGGTGAAAAAAAAAAAAAAAAAAAAACTTACTACATCAAACTTTTAAAAGTCTTGTTATTTGTTATAAACAGGGCTTTGATGTAGTAAGTGTTTTTTTTTTTTTCTTCTTCTTCTCTTCTTTTAGTAAGGCCAGTAGTCAATGGTTGATCAGATTAGTTTGCATACTACACAGATTTTAACATATCTGGTTTCTTTGTATGTATGTGTACACTCCAGATGATGATTTTTATATAAGGTCAAGACACTAGGTGATTATTTTGGTTTATACTAAACTGAAGATTTACTACAACACATGAATTATTTCTATAATTTTTAAAAATAAAGGCAACGAAATTCATAAAAATGTGCTGTGCTACTATAAAATGGATCCAATATCCCAAATTATTTTAAATACTCTAAATTATTATTGTTTATATTAGAAAGGTTTTATCATCAGTTTATTATATGTTAAAGATACCAAGAAATTTTATATGGAATATAATTTTATATTCGGATGTGTATAAGAAATGCATAATGAGAAGGGTCACTACCATTCCAATTATGCATTGCATTATACACTTCCGAAAGGGACGTGCTTTGCATTATGGGATACATACTAAGGCAAGTTATATGAAGTCATTAGCCTCTATATACAAGTAGCTCAGACGTGAATATATTTCACGTGCAAAACATTGTTTTGCTTCCTTTGGAAAAGGATTAAAACTAAGCATAAAATTTCTTAGTATCATCAACGTATAATAAACCCAAGGTAAAAAACTTTCTACCTCTTTCTCTCATCCAGAGATTTTTCTTAATAAAGTCAAGCACCTTTTGTCTACTTGTATATGAGATATATATGACTTCTGCATTACTTCAACCTTAGTATCTCTCCCAGGTCCGGCTCCCATTGATGAGACCTCAATAAAGTTCAAAACTAGTTAGTTGTTTGATTCCCAGGGAGCAGAGTTTTTGCTCCCTTAAGGTTTTTGCCTTAGGGAGCTTTTGAGCATCTCGGGATTTGGATCCATTAGGGTGACCTGTATTAGGGCTTCCTTAGCTGATGCTTTTCCTGGAATATGAGCGGTTTTGCTTGGTGGTAGGGGAGCCTGTCACTGAGCAGAGCAACTGCTGAGTTAATTGATCACTCATGTTGCTCATTGTTGGGTGATCTGAGTGATCGCATGAATTTTTGGAGAGGTAATCCTGCACTTAAACAGGGAAAACTGGTCTAAGTAGTGACCCTTCCCATTATGCATTTATACATGTCCAAAAGAGCACATGCTTTGCATTATGAGATACATACTAAGGCAAGTGATATGAAGTCATTAGCCTCTATATACAAGTAGTTCACACGTGAATTTATTTCATGTGCAAAACATTTTTTTGCTTCCTTGGACAAAGGATTAAAACCGAGTATAAAATTTCTTGGTATATTTAACATATTATTGCTTATCTTTTATTATTAAGCAAAAAATATAGTAATATTGTTTCTTTGTATGTTTTTATTCAGTCGAATAATAAAAAGTATTAAGACTAGTTCATATTTCAAATTTTACCTGCTGGGTTATCTATACTGCATATCATTGTGGGAGTCACTGTTGTTATGGTTACTCTTTCTGATGTAGTTCCTGTAAGGAATGAAAATTAAATAGTAGCTGTAGTTGTAACATTTTTTACATAAAGAGAACAATGATCACCTTGCAAATCAAATATTATATTACTACTATTATTATTATTATTGTTATTATTATCATCACTGATGACCTCTATGCACAAAAGGGCAACAGGTAAAACTATCCATATTTCATTCAGAGTAATTCTCTTTCAGTTGGGCAGAGATGTGGCACCCTCACAGCTACACTTGACGTGATAACATTGAGTACAAAATGTAGTTTCAATGTTGTATATCTGAATTTTCCATCTGCAATTAAGATGTTTTTAATAAGAAAACTAAAATATTTATATGTTAACAGTGTTGTTAAAATATCTTTACTCTGGTACATAATATTTCTTTTTTTAAATGAATCTTCCACAGTCACCTATCCACCAAAAAGATCATAATTTGAATATTTAGATTAGCAAACTTGAAAAGTTTGTTAATCTAAATATTCAAATTAAATCTTATCAGGTTTTATTTACTCAGACATATGCTATTGACTCAAATTTTTTTCTTTTTTCTTTTTTTTAAAGTCATGCTAATATCATTCCTAATTTTGCTAGGATCAAAGAAACTATTATATCTCCTAGAACACAAAACATTTACCTTAACTCTGATCACTGCCTTATTTGTAATCAATGTACAACATCAAAAAATAAAAATAATGATAGTTGAGGGAAAGGCATATTCTGTCTTTTTTTTTTTGTGGCTTTTACAAAGGCATTTGACAGGGTACCACATGATAAGCTGATATTTAAGTTGCATCACATGGTTCTATATGTCAGCTTACTGAACTCGATTCAGGATTACTCTGTTATAGGTATCAGAGAATCGAACTTTTCTAATCGAAGGGTGCAACGTACCATCGTTCTTCCAATTGCACTACAGAGCCGCTTATATATGATTGAGACTTTTAAACTGTTGAGAGTTGCTTGCAGGGTTGACACTGGGGAATTTTTCACTTGCTGGAACAGAGAGAAAGGAGCAAAGAAAAGGGGCTATCTCTGGAAGTTACGAAAGAAGCTGTGAGCTTTGTTTGCATGGAGTGTGGTTGAACAATGGAATGCATTGTCAGTTACAGTGGTGAGAGCATAAACGGTCAATGAGTACAAGGAGTGGTTTGATAGATTTTGTTTTCTAGAATGGGCCTCCCTCGATGAGTCTTTTAATTCCATGGAGGCCTGAATAATAATAATAATAATAATATAAAATAATTTTTTTATACAATTCATTCTTGAAATTGTAATCTAAAAATGTGAATTCAAATATTCTAGAACCTAAATTACTGTACACAGTGTCTACATATATCAAAGTGTTTCCTCACTTTTGCCAATAAAAACACAAATCTTCATCTTAACCAGAAATCTGAAAATATTCTAAAATGGCTTCCAGCTTAATCCAACTTCCATATGATAGTTGTTAATCACTCTCTCATAGCACAAACTTAACATTTTAGCCGAAGGCCATACATATGCCATTATTCAAAGGGGCTTCCCTTATATGGAATTCCCCACATTGTTGAATGTAACATTTCATCTTTCCAGTGAAGCAACTGTAATAAAAGCTTTAAAGGTGCCAAGATTGTCTATAGTTCAAAAACTCCTATGCTTAATATTTAAATTGCTGACTTTTAAGACAGTAAATTAAAATATTCATGACTTAAAAAATAATAAAAATCTTATTATTACTGTAATCACCGTTAGCATTAGCACAGAGAACTCGATAACATTATCTAGTAGCGTTTATAAAAATACAGTACCCATCATGCCTGATCACCAAGGATATATTATTTACCAAAACCTCAGAAAACTGGCTATTCACCTAGACTCTTAATTCATCAACAAAATCAGTCAATTTCTATTCAGCCTTCTCAGTTTTCTTAGTGATCATTTTTGTTCATGTTATAAATAACACAAAATTTATCTCAAAAATTAAAAACTTAAAACTCAATTCCTCTGATTTGGTTGCATATAAAAATAAATGTCAAAAGATCTGAGCGCATATTGTGTCATCTGGGAAGACAGCAGAAGATCCCAAGAGTGCCTCTGATTTTGAATCATTTGCATAGAAAAGTATAACATCAGAGTATTAAATTCTACAAGCTTGAAACAGTTGCTGGTAGACAACAGGAAGGGTTGAAAATTGGTTGCCTGCAAAAGAAAAGGCTACGTTGTGGTAGTGTGCTGCAGTGGGAGTGTATTTAGTGATATATGGTTGTTTACTACCCCATTTTTGGTCACTTGCCTCTGAATCCTCTCCACCAATTCCTCATCTCCAAGAAATACAGGGGATCAGACTTGAGCACAGTAGTCTGGATGTGGGCATATCAACGCTTTATAAAGAGGAATAACAACTTTCTTATCTTTACTCATTAAAGTGTTCTTGAATAGCCAATTAATTTTATGGTGTATAAGATGCACTTTTTTACCTTAAAAATTCATCTTAAAAATGGGGTGCATCTTATATAATGAAGGAAAAGATTGTTTCCTCTTTTCAAAGTCATATGCACTCCCTTTTATGTTCCAAGATCTTTGTAGGCGGTTAATGGTGCAATCAAATTGATGCGTGACCTTCATGTGACTTCTAGCGCATCATTGGCTAGGAACTTGGCGTGGTCAGAAGGAGATTTTGTACAATTTGCATAAAGAAAAGCGCACGGAACATAGAAAAATTGCAAAGTGGCCAGAACTAGAGACCGAAGTTTTGAAATGGGTGCAAGAAAATCGGCACAATGGCATTGTCATTTCAATAAAAATGATTCGTACACATGCAGTCAAAGTAGCCTGTGACCGTAACATTGAAGATTTTAAAGGTGGTGCATCGTGGTGTTACCGTTTCATGAAACGCAGTGGACTTTGTATGCGTACAAAAACAAAAATCAGTTAAATATGAAAAAATACCAAAAGAATATGAAGACAAAATTATTTCTATATTATAAGAAATTAATGATGATAGAGAAGAGTCAGATGACAGTGACATGGGTTTTGCAGGTTTCTGAAAGGTCAGTTTACTATTAAAAATTACCTATTATTTTATCCATTTTTTTTTAAAATCATACTTTAAAGTTTAGGTTTTTTCCAGAAAACTGTATTAAATTTCTTGGGTGCGCCTTATACATAGGAGCATCTTATACACCAGAAAATACAGTACTTTAGCAACCTTAACAGTATGTCCTCTAAATTTAACTCTCTGTTTAAATCATCCTGCAAGCATTCCACATCTCCTTGACTATTACTCTACCTAATTTCGCATTATCAGCAAACAACTGAATATTTCCTTTCAGGTTATTTCCTATATCATTTTAGTACAAATTAAACAGCAATGGCCCCAGCACTGAGCCTTGCAGCACAATACTAGTCGACTGTTTTTGCCTTGATTCTGCTCCTCCATACACCACTTTTGATATCTGTCCAACAGCAACCCTCTTATCCACTTAACCAGTGTCATCTCCATCTTCATTTGTTCTAGTTTACGTAACATAGATCAATGTGGTATTCTGTCAAATGCCTTTCCAAAATCCTGCAAAATCATCATGTAGCCTTTATTGCACCTGAACAGGAACATAAGACCCTGTTGGAGTGCCAATAAATCTAGCTGGCCCAAAAGACTGGTCAATAGTTTATTGGTGATTTTGTGCCCTTCCCTGGCTTATAAATGGTGCATAGAAGGTATCCAGAAAAGAATTCTTGCAGAAAATTCTAATGGATAGTTGATCCTTGAAAGCCAGTGACAGATGTTTTATCATTTGATATTGGATGTCATCTAATCCAATATCAGTTGGTCAACATTTAAGCAAAGCAGCTTTCATTTTTTTTTTCTATAGTGGACAGCCTGTTGTATTCTTTAATACTGCTTGAAGAAAACAGAAGAATTTGTTGTTTTTAAGTTTTGTATTTTGGGGCAAAGAAGTCAGGGAGATAAGAAGATACTGCTGATATTTTAGAAAACATCTTCCTGAGTGACTTGGCAATGACCATTGAGTCGGCAACAGTGCATCTATTATGTTCATGGATCTCTATCCATTGAACTGGTGGTCGGTTTATCTGCCTTTCAGTTTTCCAGATTTTTTCACAGACTTCTTTAATAACTGTCAGTTTTTAGAGAAAGACAACATATACTATAACATTAATTAAAAAAAAACTTTAATTAATACTTCCTATATTTAGGTAATGTTACATTACCATCTTCAGGGAACATAAAAATAATGATATGTGAATGCAGGCACTAATACTGAACAAATGTGTCTGAAGACAACAACAGAAGTCAGTCCTAGATTCCTACCTGGTGGGCTAAATTTTGTAGTAGTCTTGGCTTTTGGACTGATGTTCTAAGAACGCAAACTTCCCATTGGGACAGTCTCAAGCATCCAAATTTGTTGAGGCTTGGGGAGGTTTTTAGAACTGAGGCTGATTCCAGGAATAATCTTTCATATTTATACTTCCTGCGGTGTTGTGAAGTGGCTTTCTTCCAGCGTATTTTGTGGCAGGTGTCCAACGCATGGTCAGCAAGTCCTGAGGGGCTGTATTGGTGGAAACGGATATAATCCTTATGTTCAGATATCCTTATATAAGCTGTCCTGCCTGTTTGGCCATAGTAAGACAGTTTGCAACTACAAGGGACCTGGTATACTCCAGGTAGGTAAAGAGGAAGCGGCTGGTCCTTGGGGGAGCAGATAAGAAATGCCAAATTTCTATATGGTTTGTAACAAGTTGTCAAGTCACATTTTTTTAGGATTTTTGTTAGCTTTTCAGAAGTACTCCGAATATAAGGAATAGTGATAGATTTAGAGTAGTCATTGTTATGGAGGGGGGGGAGGAGGTTTAGGTTAATTGGTTTAATATTTTTTGGATTTTATGGGGATTGTAGCCATTGGCTACAAAGGTGTTAAGAATATGGTTAAGTTCAGTAGTAACGGCATTATTTTCTGAACTGATTAATTTTGCCCTGTTATATAGGATTTTTATAATCCCGTATGGTTGGGAGGGGTGGGGGGAGTGATTGCTGTTGAATTTAACTACCTATATGTGTAGGTTTTCTGTAAACAGAAAGAGCCAGGAATCCATCAGGCTGGCATGTGTCTAGGAAAAGGAGATTCTTATCGTTTTCTTTTTCCAAGGTAAACCGGATCCTGGGGTGTTGATTGTTTAAGTGTGATATGAAGTAGTGGAGTGTGTCATGCAGCAAAATAGCGAACACATCACCTACATAGCATAGCCAAACAGTAGGTTTAAGTGGAGCTGAGTTTAAGGCTTTTTCTTCAAAGGTCTCCATAAAGAAGTGGGCCAGAGGTGGAGAGAGAGAGTGGAGAACCCATGGCTGTCCCCTCTATTTGTTTATAGAATTTTCCCTGCCAAACAAAATAGCCAGAGTTCATGGCTAACTGAAATAAGGCTGAGATATCGGGAGGAAATTTGGCTTAGATGAGGTCCAAAGCCAAATGATTTCGCTTTGGACCTCATCCAATTTTAATTTAAAATCGCCAAAGCCATTTGACTCTTCGGATCAAATGCCTCTGGCAATTTTAAATTAAAATTGTTATTATTGTACCATTTGGAATATCCAAGAGTGTTAAAAGGTAATATAAAAACGAATTTACTTGTAATATGGAAAGCTAATAGAAATGCGTGGATTACCAAGTTGTTTATTGGTTTGTTAACCATTATTGTCCAGAAGTGAAACAGGTATTGCTAAAGAAATAATTTTGTTGTTGGCCAATCAAAGTTGTCTTTCTTCCAGCGAACACAACTTCCCTGATTCAACTGATGGTTCAGGGAGTAATAGCAACATTTAAAGCTTATTATCTGTGTGGTACATTAAGCAATTTAAATGAACTAGAAGATACAAAGCAAATGTGAATTAAAACGCTTTAGAAAAGTTACACCATTATTGACACAGTTGAAAACACTAATAACTCATTAAGTCATTCAGAAATGCTTAAATGGAGTTTGGTGCAAATTATGGCCAGAAGTTGTACTAGAAGAAGAAAATAACATTCAAGAGATTAGACATGAAGTTATCCAGATGGCTCAATCAATAGGTTTCGAAAATGTCAAAAAAGAGAGTATAAGAAATTTCTTAAATGCAGAAGTTGATGATTTTTCAGTGGAGGATTTAGAATAACTTGTTAGCAATGAAGCCAAAGAAAATGAAGGTGAAATTAAAGAAGTTAGTACCAAAAAAAGTGTGAGCAACCAAAGATGCTTGAATGACATTGAAAACATTTAAAATTTTTTCAGTGAAAAATGATCCTACTTTAGGAAGAAGTGTTATTGTTAAGAGACTAGTGTTAAATACAATAAATCTGTATAGGCAATTGTTAAATGAAAGAGAAAAAAAAACATCAACTTTAGATTCATATTTTAAAATGCCATGATTTTATATTTGTTAGGTATCTAACATTGACTTTTTATTTAATAAATCTTTTTGTTATTATTACTATTATTATTATTATTACCCAAGACCCCATGGAGTCAAAGACTCATCTAGGAGGTTACTTTTATCATATACACAGCTCCTCATACCCTGCTTTAAACACACTCAAATTCTCTGAAGACACCACACTCAGGCAACATTCCAATCGTTCACAACTCTGCATAAAAAAAAACCAGCTTCTCATTCCCCTACTCACACCCTCTTTATACAGTTTCCAGGGATGAACACTGGTTTTCCACTGATCTGCCACTATTTTCTGTAGAACCTCTCCAGCATTGATCCAATAACAACCCCCTTACCAACTTGTAGGTCTCTATCATATCTCCCCTCTTCCTCCTGTCCACTAGACTCTGCAAGTTGCATCTTCTCAATCCTTCCTCGTACTCGACATTCCAGAGGTTAGAAACTACCATAGTCAGTCACCTCTCGACCCTTTCCAACCCAATCTTGCATCATCTGCAAACAACTAAATATCTCCATCCAAATCTTCACCGATATCTTTAACACATTCGCTGCCGCGCTCTTTGGGCAGAGTTTGTTACTGCACACCAAGCACTTTCACTTCTACAAGGTCAGCACGAGTTATCTCGTAGCTGGCTTATCAGCTAGAATTTTGTTTCATACGGCAACTACATGTAGTCTCATATCATCTGAAACCTCACCTATGTCTCACATGCGCTGACACTGTGTAACTTGAGTACAGAGTCAGTGACGTTCAGCATTCAGCACAGTAAGGTTTATTGCGTCTAGTCTTACAATTCTTTAAAATGATCTAAATAAAAATCTTCATTATGCCATGCCAGTAAAAGAAAGCTTACTGATGTAGAATTAGAAGTTTATGCTAATATGAGCGATGATGAATGGAATGAATTATTTGGTTCCAATTCCGAAGATGATTATAATCCTACAGACGACTCAAGTGATGACTCAGATGATGATCTTATATAAATATACTATGTATATGTCGAAAAAAAATCAAAAAATTGTTTTATTTGTATTAATAAATACACCTAAAAACAAAAAACAAAAAAAAAAAAAAATTGTTGCATAAACTCAAAAACAAGTTTATGCAACAATACCTCTTATAATATACTCTACTTTTGCTGAAAGTTTATTTTTCACTTGGTTAAAGTAAAATAAATTTAGTTTAATCCTTTATCCAAGTGTGAGCAAACAAAGTTTGCACCTGAAAGTATCTTCAGGACTGGGGTAAGGTGGTACAACACCAGAGCGACTCCTTTCAAAGGTGGAGCAAGCTACCAACACTCCTATCTCAGTATCTCCCATAATGCAAAACACATCTCCTTGCGTATATGTCTAATGTTATGCATTAAGGGAAGGGCCATTACCCAGACTAGTTTCGACTTTTATTCAGGTCTCTTCAGTGGGAGCCAGGCAGAAGCATTAGCAGGTCATCTCTACCTATAGGAGCTGCCAAATGGTGTGCCACCGTTTTTTAATAAATTACTCTGGATTTAGAGAAGGATGTTGAAAATTTATTTTTCACTTGGTTAGAGTATAATAAATTTAGTTTAATCCTTTATCGAAGTGTGAGCAAACAAAGTTTGCACCTGAAAGTATCTTCAGGACTGGAGTAAGGTGGTACAACACCAGGACGACTCCTTGCTCTACTTTTGCTGAAATTATTTTCCATCTACTAAGCCCCGAGATGTGCTCTCCGCTTTATTCACAAGGCAAGGGTCTAAATTAATTATGGGTTAACTCGTGCTTGGCATCGGAGGTCAGTAATGCACTTTTTTGTATTGCATGCTTAATCTCTTCATTCATCCATTTCACACCTACCTTATTTAACCTTCTCACCGTTGGAATAAATTTAGACATTGCATCTACTTGATAGTTTTTGAAAATCTCCCAAGTTCCATTGATCTCTATTCCAGTTAACTCCTTATTCCACACTACACCAGCAAGCTGTCTCCTGAGCTCTTCATAATCACCCCCCCCCCCTTGTAGTTCCACATATACCCTTTTCTCACAGGGATCCTCGCAGTGCTGGCAACCACCTAGATAATCACCTCATGGTCACTCTCACCAATTGGTGGATGATTTGACACCTAATTTATAATTACATCCTCTGATGAGATGACCAAATCCAAGACCCTTAATCCTAGTGTGCTCTCTGTTACATACTGTCTGAGGTAGTTATCACTCAAAAACTCAAGAAACTCATTTTCTTTACTTCCAGTTGCTATCTCATCATTCCTGTCTACATTGCCATAATAAACTTGCCCATAATGATCAATCTTTTCTTATTTGCTTGGCTAATTTGATTATATATTTCATGGTCACTACCATCCGCATTACCTGGTCTATAACAACATCCAACCAAGTATTTCATTCCGTTCACCTCTATCTCACACCATACTGCCTCAAAAACCATTGGCACTATTTCCCTCTTCCACCTCTACTTTGTCTTTCTCTATCATGAACAGAATTCCCCACCATTTATACCCCTTCTATTCTCATGAAACACATCACTCCCTTCAATCTCTATTCCTGTCAGGATGTCGTCCTTATCTAACCATGTCTTACTAATTCCAACAATTTTTGGGTGAAGAGACTCAATTGGTGCAACCATTTCATCTGCTTTGTTTCTTACACTTGTAGCATTTGTAACACTACAGCTAGTTCTACTGATACCACTCATTTAATGTGATCTCGCCATGCTCAACTGGGACCATTTCTCTGCGCACTAGACTGGGACCATTTTCTTTTTTTTAAAAAAAAAGTCTTTCATTTTCTTTACATATGAACATATCTCTAATAAGTTACAAGAACATTAGATGAGGGAAAGGCATAATCTGCAATTTTCTTAGACTTAGCGAAGACATTTGACAGGGTGCCAAATGATAAGCTGATATTTAAGTTGCAGCACACGTCTAGATGTCAGATTGGTCAACTGGATTCAGGATTGGCTGTCTGATAGGTATCAGGGAGTTGTGTATGGTGAAGCAGTTTCAAGGAAGCAGAGGGTTATAAGTGGGGTCCCACAGGGATGAGTACTAGGACCTATATTGTTTAACCTTTACATCAATGACATTGCAAGGGGATATTCAGTTGTTTGCAGAAGATGCAAAGCTGTGAAGGATTATTAGTAATAGTGCAGATGTGGTAGCCCTGCAAGAGGATTTGAATAAGCTAGATAGATAGGTAAATGAATAGGGTGTCGGTTTAATGCAGCAAAATATAAGGTCTTGAGGTTTGGGATGCTGCATATTCTATGGGAGGAGTTATACTGGAGGATGTAGGGGAGACAAGAGATCTGGGGTTGATAATTGATAGAAACCTGAAATTCAGGGGACATATTGCAAAGGTGGTGAAGGTAACACAGAGGATTGCTGCAATTATGAGGACACTGACCTGCAGAGATAAAAGGGTTATCATTCCGTTGTATAAGTCTCTGATCAGACCACACTTAGACTACTGTTCTCAGATTTGGTCCCCAGGATTTGAATGGGATAAATTAACTGTGGAAAGGGTACAGAGACGGATGACAAAGATGGTTTCAGGACTGTACAAGGATAGTTATGAGGATCTGCTGAGGGAATGTGGACTGCAGAGTTTGGTGGATGGAAGAAGGAGAGATGATATGATTGAGACTCTTAAATTGTTGAGAGGTGGTTACAGGGTTGACACTGGGGAGTTCTTTCGCTTTGTTGAATAGCGGGAAGGAGTGATGACAAGAAGCCATCCCTGGAAGTTACGAAAGGAAACTGTGAGCAAGAGGGTGAGGAGTGGTTTCTTTGCGTGGAAGGTGCTTGAACCGTGGAATACATTGCCTGATGGGGTGATGAGAGCAAGAACTTTGTTCTTGAACTTTGTCAATGAGTTTAAGGAATGGTATGATAGACTTTGTGTTTCTTAGGGGAAGACCTCCCCTCGATGAATCTTGACAGACTTTAGGTTCTTAGGAAGGACCTCCCATGATGAGTCTTTTGACTCCATGGAGGCCTGAATAATAATAATAAAAAATAATAATAACATCCTCTTCATTAATTGAGGTATGTGTGACTGTATATTCCTTTCTCTTTGATGCTTCTACACGTTTAATCATCTTCCAAGTCAAAACCATATTCTCACGCTCTCGAACTGGATGGTGGTGGTGGGGGGGATGGCATTTCAGTTATCATCAGCTCTTTTGATTCTAATACCAAATCCATAACTCTAGAACTTTGCATTCTTTCTGTATGTTTCCTAACACATTTGTCCCTCATAAATGCTAGAAATTCCATTCCCTTATTACTATATGTAGTTTCCTCTTTCCAATTTATACTGATATAGTTAAAATCTCCCATAACAATTATTCTTCATTGACTTACCAAGCTCAACTGCCTAAGCATCTCATGCTCCTCACCTTCTATGCTCCCTGGCTTGTAGCAACACCCCACTAAATATCCTGTCCTGCCCACCTCTACCTCACACCATATGCTTTCAAAACGATTAGTGCCACTTCCCTCCAAATTCTCCACTCTGAGAGGACATAGGTCATTACTTATCATAAGCAGTATTGCACCACCATTTTTTCTCTTCCTATTGGTGTAAATGATGTTGTACAATAAACAGAAGGAAGCTGAATTATAAGAGACTTAGAGAAAAAAGAATCAGAGAACCAAATGCTATGTGATCAAATATGAAATAATCCTATGTTCATCTATCTAGATCTATATTTTATTCCTAACCACCCTTTCCAATATATTAACTACAACTGCAGATTTGCAGACTGGTCTATAGCTGGAAGGTTCGGTTGAAGAACTATACTTGTGAAGTTACATTATTTTGCCTTCTTTCCATTCCATACTTTTCACAATGCAAACTTCAATTAAATAAATTTCAGAGGCACAGCAAAGTTTTTTGCACATTCTATTATAATATATGGTGATACATCCTCTATTTCTACAGTATTATAAATACACTAATAAACACTTGATATACTTCTGATTCTTTCAAGTGTTGATTTAATGGGATGCCAGTAAGGCTGCTGAAATGGACAAAGTAGTGCCACACATTTTTAAACAATGTATGAAAAAGTAAGGTATGTCCTTGATCTTGTTATTTAATTGAAGGATGTGCTAGGAAAGGTTCCTAAGGAATAGCAAGAAGGCAAAATTGTATGACTCCACAATTATAATTCTGGAACAGAAGTTTCCAGTTGTAAACCAGTTTGCATGTCTGCAGTTGTAGTTAATGTATTGGAAAGGTTGGTTAAGAGCAGAATGCATGAAGGCTGATGGAAATAGGATTCGTTATGATGGTTAGCATGGGTGAAAAATGTCTTATTTAAGGAAAATCAATATACAGTGATATTTTTGTATGTTGCAAAGGTGCTTGATAGATTATCACATGATAAGTTGGTGTAAAAACTGTAGAAGATGTGAATGGTAATAGACTGGTTAGATGAATTTGAGATTGGGTATATAAAAGGTACCAGCAATAAAATAAAAATAAAATTTCAAATTAAATAATTAATTACAATTTTTATTAAATACAAGTGATGTGTAGTATTTTGGATAGCTTTCAATAATTGAGAAAATTTGGAAAATTATCCTAAATAGGTTAGGATATTGAACGTGTGCTTTTCAGATATTTTTGTATAATCTTTACAGAAGAAAATAGCTTTCGTGTAGAATTTTAGAATTATTTTACTGAATTCTATGCTTAGTAGACAAGGCATGGGCTAGCTAAACCAGATTGATGGGATTTGATGATACCAGCAAATTGTGTATGTATAGACATATATGGTATTCCTTAGTATTCCTTAGCCATCTTTTCTTGGGCACCTGCTCTTTAACTTATTTGCTAATGATATTTCATATGAATTAACTGGGAATCTTCAGTTGTTGAGGATGCAAAGTTGGGGAAAGGCACATTGCTGATTTCAATTTCCTTTAGGAAGATTTGAATAGATTTTTAGCTTGGACAAATGAGTGGGGGTGTAGTTTTTGGACTACAGAGATATGTATACTAGGAATAATTAAGTATATATGCGTAATTGTTTAAGTAAGAGTGGCTGTAAACGATGTACGCTACTGATATTATTAGTGTGGGTTTTTTTTTTTCTTTCTTAAACTAAATACGAAAACGTTAATATTAGACCTGGTAACCTGCAGAGAAAAAAAAAAAAAATGGCGGCGGCATTGTCATTCCATGATTTTAATTTGGATTTCAGTCAGTTCGTTAAGTGTGAGGTCTGTTATATGTATTCCTTCGATTACATAAATGATTTGTGGATGTTTAGTGCGGATGGAAGAAGGGTGTGCGCGAAATGTGACCTGAACAAGGAATTGATGAATGCGAATATGAAGTTGATGACAGAAAGTGCTAGTACCGATTGTGTCGCGAGTGAACGTTTGAAAGAGATGGATGGTGAGAAAGACAGGCAAAAAAATGTTAAAAAATCAGGAAAAAAGAAAAAGAGCAATTTGACAACCGTAACGGATGTTAAAAGGGAAGAAAGTGAGGCAGAAAGAAATGAAATTGAGAGAACAAATAAAAGTAGAAATGGCATGATGCAGAAATTGCAAGTAAAAAAAATCGAAAGAATGAATGATAGCAAAAAAAGAATGACTGATGGCGAAAGTTGGATGCATGTTGGAACAAAAGTACTGAACCAAAGAAAGATAAATGACAGTAAAAGTGAGAAGAATGATAGCGAAAGTTGGATGCATGTTAGTCAAAAAGTACGGAAACAAAGAAAGATATGTGAGAGTGAAAGTGAGAAGAATGATAGTGAAAGTTGGACGTATGTTGGACCGAAAGTACGGAAACAAAGAAGGATGAATGAGAGGGAAAGTGAGAACAGGGGATCAAAAGTTAGAAAGTTAGAAAGATTTAATGATAGAGTGAATGTGTCGCGAGGTTCGGAAGGTGAATTGAATTGGATGAAGCAAGAAATGAAATGGATGCGGAATGAAATTAAGAGAATTCAGGTCAAAACTATTAAAATAAATCATGATGGCATGAAAGAGTTAACAAAAGATGAGTGAGTGGCGTTGTATGGCGACTCCATTATTAAAGGTGTGCTAGAGGATAAAATGCACAAGGTATGTTTTCCAGGCAATAAAATGAGTAGAGTGATTGAGGCATTGAATATGAGGCAGGAACGAGCAAAAGAGTTAATTGTATTAATTGGTACAAATGATTTGAGAGAGAACAAACAGCATGTCAAAATGAATGTCAGGAGACTGCTTGGAAAGATAAAGGAGAATAGTGTGAGAGGAAGGGTGGTCAGTGTGTTGCCTAGGTATGATTGTGGTGAAATGAGGTGGAGAGCAAGGATTATGAATGATATTCTGGCTGAAATGTGTGAGGAGATGGGAGTACAGTTTGTTAATGTGTGGAATGAGTTTGAGGGACGAAGTGAGCTGTATGGGAGCGATGGACTGCATTTGAGTGGTTATGGTGTGAGTCGCTTGGAGAGACTGCTGCTGGAAAGCGGAGAAGCGAATAGAGAGAATGAATCAGATCGAGAGGGGAGTGATGTGGAAGAGCAGGAGAGTAAGACAGGAGAGATTGAAGGAGTGGAAATGAATGGGGAAGTGAGTGGTATGAGTATAGAAAATGAGAGAATGGGTGTGCAAGAAGAGCAGGAAAACGGGGAGGCTCAGGGTGGATAGGGATACACAGTGTGAGAAAGGTGGATGCTCCAAGAGGAGGTGAGAGCATGTGTAGGCAGGAAAGGAATGGGATGACCAGGGATCAAGAGGAAACAGATGGAATTGAAAAGGATTTTAAAATGAAGAAGCAGAAAGGGAAATGGCACCAGTCGAGCATGGAGAGATCACATTGAGTGAGTGGTATCAGTGGAACTAGCTGTAGATCCAGAAATGAGTTGTTGTGTTTGTATACCAATGCTAGAAGTATAAGGAACAAGGCGGATGAAATGGTTGCACTAATTGCATCTGTGCACCCAGAGATTGTCGGAATAAGTGAGACATGGTTAGATGAGGATGACATCCTGACAGGAATAGAGATGGAAAGGTATGATGTGTTTCGTGAGGATAGAAGGGGTAAAAAGGGAGGGGGAGTGCTATTGATGATAGAGAAAGAGTAATGTCCATACAAGGTAGAGATGCAAGAGGGAAATGGGGCCAGTGGTTTTGAGGCAGTATGGTGTGAGATAGAAGTGAATAGAATCAAATACTTGGTGGGATGTTGTTATAGACTTGGTAATGTGGATGGTGGTGATAGTGAAATGTATAGTCAAATAAGCCAAGCAAATAAGAAAAGGGTGATCATTATGGGTGATTTTAATTATGGCAATATAGACTGGAATGAAGAGATAGCAACTGGAAGTAAAGAAAATGAGTTTCTTGAGTTTTTGAGGGATAACTACCTCAGACAGTATGTAACAGAGAGCACACTAGGATTAAGGGTCTTGGATTTGGTCATCTCATCGGAGGATGTAATTTTCAATGAGGTATGAAATCATCCACCAATTGGTGAAAGTGACCATGAGGTGATTACTTGGGTGGTTGCCAGCAGTGCAAGGACCCCTGTGAAAAAAGGGTATATGTGGAACTACAAGGGGGGGTGATTATGAAGAGCTCAGGAGACAGCTTGCAGGTGTAGCATTGAATGAGGAGTTAGCTGGAAAAGAGATCAATGCAGCTTGGGGGATTTTCAAAAAATATTTAGTGGATGCAATGTCTAAATGTATAGCACGGGTGAGAAGGTTAAATAAGGTAGGTGTGAGATGGATGAATAAAGAGATTAAGCATGCAATACAGAGAAAAAGGGCATTGTGGAGGCAGCATAAGAGAAGTGGAAGTAACCAATTTCATGAGGTCTACAAAGACCAGGCAAGGAGGGTGACTTGGTTGGTGAGAGTAGTTAAAGAGAGGTATGAACAGCAGTTAGCTAATGAAACTAAAAAGAATCCTAGGGAGTTCTTTCAATATGTAGCCAGCAAAAGAAAGAATGATTATGGAAGGATGACATTGATTGGAGGAAATGGTATAAAGACAGCTGTTGCAGAATGTGTGGTGGAGATACTTAATGAGCAGTTCATAAAGATCTTTCAATCTTGTGATTGTGACTTCATGGAGAGATTAAGAGTAGTTAATGATGGGGAGGAGAGACTCACTGTAAGTGAGCAAGAGGTGTTTGGGGAGTTGAGTAAACTAGATGTAAATAAGGCTGTGGGACTTGATAATATATCACCACGTATTCTGAAGGAATGTGCCAGAGAGTTGACACCTGCCTTGACATAATTTTTTAATACGAGTCTTGCACTTGGTCAAGTCCCTAAAGAGTGGAAGGAGGGCAAGATTGTGCCACTTCATAAAGGAGGTGATCGAACTCAAGCATCAAACTATAGGCCTATCTGTGTGTCAGGTGTTGTGGTTAAGTTGTTCGAGAAGTTTGTGAGAACTGGGATCCAGAGTTGGGTTGACAACAATGGTATAATCTTTGATGGACAGCATGGATTTGCTAAAGGGAGGTCGTGTTTTAGTAATCTACTTACTTATTACAATAAAGTGACTGCTTCCTTGGATAGAGGAGAAGGATACACAGTAATATACTTGGATTTCGCAAAAGTTTTTGATAGAGTACCTCATGATAAGTTGACAGTCAAACTAGAGCAGATGGGGTTGGATATTAGATTAGTGCATTGGATTGGAGACTGGCTATCTGATAGTTATCAACAAGTTGTGTATGGGTGTGCAATATCCAGGAAAAGGAAAGTCACTAGTGGAGTGCCTCAGGAATCTGTTTTAGGGCCATTACTATTTAACTTGTATATTAATGATATTGGCGAAGATTTGGATGGAGATATTCAGTTGTTTGCAGATAATGCAAAGTTGGGATGAACCATAAAGAGTAGTGAAGATGTTGTGGCCTTACAGGAAGACTTGAATAAATTGAGTGATTGGGCAAGCAAATGGGGATGTGAGTTCAATGTTGCAAAATGTAAGGTTTTAAAATTTGGAAAACAAAGATGGGATGCAGAATTTATGCTTGGTGAGAATATATTGTTGGAAGTAGAGGAAATAAGAGATCTGTGAGTGATAGTGGATAAGGATCTAAAATTTAGGGGACACATCGCCAAAATTGTGAAGACAACACAAAGGCTTCTGGGAATGATGAGGAGGACACTGACGTGTAGAAGTAGGGAGATTCTTGTTCCATTGTATAAGGCTTTGATTACGCCACACATGAACTATTGTGCCCAGATTTGGTCACCTGGTTTTCAGAATGATGAAGAGATGTTGGAAACGGTCCAAAGGCGACTGACTAAGGTAGTTTCTGACCTCTGGAATGTCGAGTATGAGGAAAGATTGAAAAGATGTAATTTGCAGAGTCTAGTGGAGAGAAGGAAGAGGGGAGATATGATAGAGACCTACAGGTTGGTAAGGGGTTGTTATAGGATCAATGGTGGAGAAGTTCTACAGAGAATAGTGGGAGATCAGGGGAGAACCAGAGGTCATCCCTGGAAACTGTATAAAGAGGGTGTGAGTAGAGGAGTGAGAGGCAGGTTTTTTTCATGCAGAGTTGTGAATGATTGGAATGCCTTGCCTGAGAGTGTGGTGTCTGCAAGGAGTTTGAATGTGTTTAAGACCCGGTATGATGAGATGTGTGTGTGAGATAAAAGGACCTCCTAGATGAGTCTTTGACTCCATGAGGTCTTGTTTAATAATAATAATAATAATAATAATATATCTAAGTAAAATATATTCATCGTTTTCTATGAGATAAACTGGAGCAGAAAGACCAGTATGTCTGTAATAATATAGGCCCAAGAATAATACAGTAATATTAACTGTACTGATTGATTGAATGATTAATTTGGGGTTTTATGGTGCAAGGGCAGGAAAATGTGTACTAAATCAGGATACAGGTTACTGTGGTACACAGGGTTACAAGGAGATAAATTAGTGAATAATGTATAATATATGAAATAAAAATATATAAAATAAAGTTTAATATCTACAATGTGGAATCTGCGTATGGACGAAAAAGATGAAGAGATGTTGGATTGGGTCCATAGGCGAGTGACTAAGGTAATCTAACAGATAAGCTTAGGTGTTGACTTATTAATGACTTATTTTTAATAGTATTAACAACACCAAACAAACAATTTTATCAAAAAATGTTTTATTAACTGCTTATATTTCACTGAATTTCAAATCAGCATCATCAGAGCCCAACACAGCTTGTATATGCAACAGTAAGTGAAACAATACAATTGTAATGGATAAAAGATCTGAAGTCCTATTTTGGTGCCCTCTAATGTTGTAAAGTTGTAATATACAGCTATGTGGGAATTGCTCTTAAGATAACAGTCTCCCAAATTTCTGGCAAATTATTGCAACCATATTTGTTCAGGTTAGGATAATTCTTTATAGAAGCTATGTCCATCAACCCAATCCTGTATTCCATTCCTTACCAATCTCTCCCAACACCTTGACCACAACAGACAACAACTATATGCCAGTCTTATACAGACTGGCATATAGTTGGAGACTTCTGTCTTAGAACCATGCTTGTATAGTGGTACTATTTTGCCTACTTTCCACTCCTTAAGAGCCCTAACCACTGCAAGACTTTCATTAAACAACCAGGTCAAGGGCATAGCCAACTGTGGTACACATTCCTTAAGAATACATACTGATATGTCATCTATTCTCACAGCCTTCCCCTAGAGAATAATTACTCTACCATAAGCAAAACCATCTCCAATTCTGTCCTTGCATATAAGAATGATATTCCCGAAGGTAGGATCATCATTGATTTTAAAATAAATTTCCACAAACAGATAAAAAAAAGGTTGATTTTTCTTCAACAGATGCTTGATATCATTGCTATTCTATTAAAACCCATGACAGTTCCATTGTAAAAATTTACCTATTGTTTACGTTTCATTGAGACTTGTCTTGTTTCCTGGAAGTTAAGGAAACAAGACAAATCTCATTTCATTACCCCTTATGAGGTTTGTATTTCTCATTAGATTTGGAGAAGCGTGGACAACCAGTGTCTATCTCTTCCTTTGGGAAAATATCCAATACATCTTCGGATGTGTCAAGATCACTGGATAAGTACAAGTTGCTTTTAGTGGATAATGAAGTATCCATTTTTTTCTGTAGAAGAGATTGGTGGTTGGTCATTAAGTGATAACCTTGAAATAATTTTTTTTTCAAGTGGGTTCACATTGAATGGAACCATTTTTGGAATGAGGCCAGGTGTGGTGGTGGCTAAATTTCTTTTTGCATCCTGATATGATATGTTTTGTTCTGTTTTTATTTTTTATATTTCTTTCTCATCTTTTCACTTTTGACGTGCATGGAGTATACTGGATGATCTCCCTGACAGTTTATACATTTAGCTATCTTGGCAGAACAAGATTGGTTTTTATGCTCTTTACTACTGCATCAGGCACAGGTGGCAAAGCCATGAAAGGCAGTTTGGACATGTTTGTATTTTTGTCATTTGAATCATCATGGTGGATCAGTTATGTACAGTCTAACAGTACAATTGAAATACCCTGCTTTAACAGATGTTGGAGGATTTGCATATCAAAGATGACATTTCTGGTTAAAACCAGGTGACCATCTCTAGATATCAAGATGTGCCTCATACTGTCATCCAATGATCTTTCAGCTCTGAACATATATATAACCACTCGGCCAGCCAGGCTAGTCGAATGGTTAGCGTATCTGCTCTCCAGCCAAAAGGCTGCGGGCATTTGTGATTGTGGAAATACTAGTGGTAGTGGTCAGCGGTAGATGGCGTTGGTGTAGTTGCGGTCAGTTGGTGGATTGTGAGTGGTGGAGAATGAGTTGTAGAGTAGATGCCCTCCCTCGATGAGTCTTGGACTCCATGGAGGTGAATAATAATAATAATAATAATATATCCTCATCAGGAGGATCTAAGAAATCCTATTCTGAGACCCCCCCTACAATAATTGAGTGTTTGATGGGGTGTGGCTGTTATTGGTATTCCACCCACCGATGTAGCTCTGAGTAGTTTTTCAGAATGTTGTTGACATGTTTTCTACGAGGATATTGCCAGAACATAGTTTCTGAAATGTTTTGGGAGAACATGCTAGTTATTCTAGACTCTTTTGAATGAAGAACAGTGACATTTTCACTATTGGCTTTTCACCTGTTGCACAGATGATTAGAAAAACTGGTACATGTGTACTGGTATCATGTCTTTTGTTTCTTATTTCTGTTATCGAAATATCAATGGCATCATTACTTGGCTGGGACTTTGTTAGGGCCTCTGAAATAACTGAGGATGAAGGATTCATTTTCGAGAGGTTTTTTGTTCAGTGCCAGAGCTCGCAACCAACCATGGAGCCACACAAGAATGCCGACTGTCCAGCAAGCAATGACTGCACTTGGGAGTGTAATGCTACACAAGCACCACAGCAAGTCATGTGCACTGTTCTCCCAACCATGGGGAAGGAGACTTACTGCAACACCCTTGAAGGCAAACCCACCAGCCAATTAAGGTGGTCCTGGCCTGGTCATCTAGGACTGCCTGTCTTGCCGAAGCAGACGTCAAAGTGGGGCAAGATTATCAGGGTCCTCCTTTCCATATGTCGACAGGTTGCAATGCAAAGGAAATATGGCAGAAAGATGCTGGATCCCAGTGGTAGGAGAAGCTTCGTTTTGCTTCTCCTGAGAAGCAGAACAAAGAATATGTGAAGAAGAGCAAAGAAAAAGAGGAAGATGAAAAGGGCCAGTACCATCACTGGGAAGTCCGATCCAGCACGAAAAGGTGCCTCATATAGAGTGGTTATGAACTTGATGGAGAGTGACTTATAGGTCACTTTGACAAAGAAGTCTTGCAGTTTTTTTTCTGACAATCCCTTAACATATGGAATAATGATTCTAGAAATGTCTTGAGTACGATTAAGATGAATGTCATAATTATTAATAAAGATTTAACTAAACATTTAACCACACTATATTTCTGAGCAGGATGATGATGATGTGAAGCATGATTAATGTATTTGCCAGTATGAGCTGGTTTTTGCTACAGAGAGAACTGCAGACTGCCATTGGTTGATGCAAAATGAGAATGTCCAGAAAAGGAACACAGTTTTATTCTAATTCAAGTGTAAATTTGATTCTTGGGTTTACTGAATCAGTTTTCTTAAGAAATTCATGGACACTGGACAAAGAAGGAGAGTTCCATACAGCAAAAACATCATTGAAATGCCTGTAGCAAATGGATGGCTTAGGTCAAAACACATTGAGTACATGTCATTCAAATCATTCCATAAAATAATTAGCTAGAGAAGGAGAAATGGGAGATCCCATAGTTGTTCCTTGTATATGTTTGTACAATTTGTTAAAAAAGACAAAATCAAATAATTTTATAATATCAGCAGGAAAATCATTATGTGGTAATTTGATTGTATTAGCCAGAAAGATGTGTGTAAATAGTGAAACTACATCAAACCTGTAGGATGTAAAGATAATCCTGAAATTTTATTCTTGAAATCAACTGAATTTTTTATGAAAAATGCAGCATTTCTCGTAAATGCAGAGAGAGAGAGAGAGAGAGAGAGAGAGAGAGAGAGAGAAGATTAGATAGAGGTCTTGAGAGTTTAACTGTAACACCCTATGCAGTTCACCGTAAAGCATGATGAACTTTTAGCCTTTTAATGGTTTCTTTATCCCAGGAATGAACTTTATCTAGGGGAGTGTAAGTTTATTCTTTAGTAATTGAGTTTAGTCTCTCTAATTGCATCTGTAAGTGGTATGATATCAAAGTAGCGGCCTAAATTTCGTAATGTAATGTAATGGTATTTATCATGAACAACAACTCCAGGAACTAAATCCATAAAAAATGAGATGACAAAGCATTAAAGCTATTTTTTGATAGATTGCTGTGAGAAGATAATGATATAAATATGACAAATACACCACTTGCAACCTAATTTTACTACCTAAAAATATTAGAGGTTGCAAAAGCCTTCATCTATACTAAACACATAAAGTCCATAATAGGAATCATTTTCAAAGCAACAGCAAAATCTAACCCTATCAACAATACTGAAATTTCATCGTTGGATAAAGGACAGATGAAAATATTAATGACAGTTCTTGAGGAATCACTCCAGTTATTAAGTGAAATATTCTACTTATTCAAAAGAGATGAAAATTTCTGAATATGATGTTGTTTAACTGTCATAAAAATTTTTTCTGCTAAGTCGGAAGAAATATTATAAACGGTATCATATTCTTCAACACACAAAACATTACATAATCAGCTAAAAAAAAAAAAATCAGCTAACGCCTTTTTATTCCCGTATATGGGAGTAAGCGAGGCCATTTAGCCCTATCTAACTTTTGGAGACTGAGTGGGCAGTTCAATCTCCACTGGTACCTAATCAGAGATAGATGGTCCAAGGCTATCGCTAATTAAGTGGTACGCAGTGAAGAGAGACGGCTCACATGTGCCGCCATCTCGTGGTCTCTCTGTCTGAAATAATGTGGGTTCTATGGTCGATTTTCTTGAGTTTACAGGATGAAAAACCCGAGTTTCCGGGAGGGAAAACCTGCTTGCCTGTGCCAGAGATTGACTAACTCGGGAACCGGTCGAAAAAAGACTTAGAAAAGTTTCCTCTAGTCGCAGATTAGACTCGAAACGAAGTCTTCCTTCATGCGGCTCAGTGGTGTGCAAGCGCCACATCCACTGAGCTACACAGGCTCTTAACATTACATAATTCCTCTGTAATTGAATTAACACTGAGATTGGTAAATACTCACTTTTTTGCTTTAGGGATTTGATTAATCAGTAAAATAACACAAAAGTAATTTTTTTTCTGAAACTCTCTTTGTGCGTGCATGCGTGTGCATGTGTGTGTGCTACAAGTGTTATTTGTACTCCCTGATTATGTCTTAATTATTGAGACGATATATAGGAAGCATTAAAATTACATTTTAATTTTTAAATCATTTTCAGTCCTTAACTCAAATAATCCATTAAACCACCAACATGAGGTATTTTGCAGTAATTAACTGACACTATTTACTTGTTGAAAGTTTTTCACTAGGTTATGTTACAAATTAAAGATACCAAGAAATTATTTCTTGGTATCTTTAATTTGTAACATAACTAAGTGAAACATGGATTAAACCAAGTATATAATTTCTTGGTATCTTTAATTTGTGACACTATTTACATTTAACAAAATTTCTTGCCAAATCACTAAGTTAAGAATCAACTGGATTAGTCTGTGTTCATATACAAAGTCTATTTCCAGTTTAATGGTATTGTCAGACCTTGTTCAGCACTTTTAAAAATTCCAGGATTTGAAACATATGCCCCCCCCCCTCCCCACCTTAATGGCTTTCCTTTCAGCTTTGTTAAAAAAATCAACTCAATTTATTAAATTAGGTAATTTTTCATATCTGTATTGTGTAACAAGCATGGAGCCCTGTGTTGATGCACAAATCACACAAAGTGAAGTCAGCGCTGAGCTGGAAGGTCCAGAGATGAGTGACTGAGTGATTAAGGCAGTTACAGGATTCTACAATGGCTATAAGGGGAAGTTGAGAGAATGAAAATTGCCTGGTTTGGAAAATAGCTGAGTAAGAATGAGATACAGGACATTTATTAAGAGTATATTGGTTAAGAGTAGATTCATTACATGGAGAGCTGTGTGTGATAAACAGTATTACCAGAATTGCTTTGTGAATGATGAAAGCGTAAAGGAGCTTAATGGCTGGCCAGATAATTAGGGGTTTATTGGCGCAAGGACAGTTATGGTACTGCAGCAAACCAATGCATACAACATTACTCAGGATAATAATAATAATAATAATAATAATAATAATAATTATTATTATTATTATTATTATTATTATATAGGCTTCCAAGGAGTCAAAAGACTCATCTTCATGGGAGGTCCTTCCAAGGAAACACAAGTCTATCAAGACTCAATGTGAGAGGTCCCTCCTAGGAAACACAAAGTCTATCATACCACTCATTGACCATTCTCATTCTCACCACTCTATCAGGCAATGCATTCCACAGTTCAATGACCCTCCAAGCAAAGAAACCACTCCTCACCCTCTTGCTCACAGTTTCCTTTCGTAACTTCCAGAGATGGTCCCTTGTCATCATTCCTTCCCACTGTTCAAACCAAGCGAAAGAACTCCCCAGTGTCAACCCTGTAATAACCACCTCAAAACAGTTTAAAAGTCTCAATCATATCACCTCTCCTTCTTCTATCTACCAAACTCTGCAGTCCACATTCCCTCAGCTGATCCTCAACTAACATTGAACAGTCCTCATGCCATCTTTGTTATCTGCATCTGTACCCTTTCCACGGTTAATTTATCCCCTTCAAATCCTGGAGACTAAATCTGAGAACAATAGTCTAAGTGTGATCTGATCAGGGTCTTATACAACAGAATGATAATTCTTTTATCTCTGCAGGTTAGCATCATTCTCATTACTGCAGCAATCCTTTGTGTTACCCCCACCACCTTTCCAATATGTTCCTTGAATTTCAGGTTTCTATCAATCATCAATCCCAGATCTCTTGGCTCCCCTACTTTCTTTAGCATATCTCCTCCAATAGAGTATGCAGCATCCCATCGATGTGTCCCAAACCTCAAGACCTTATATATTGCTGCATTAAACCGATACCCCATTCATTTGCCCATCTGTCAAGCTTATTCAAATCCACTTGCATGACTACCACATCTGCACTATTACTAATAACCCTTCCCAGCTTCACATTATCCACAAACAATTGAACATCCCCCTGCAATCTACTGACAATGTCATTAATGTAAAGGTTAAAAAATATAGGTCCCAGTATTAAGCCCTGTGGGACCCCACTTGTAATGCTCTGCCTCTTTGAAACTGCCCCACCATTCACAACTCTCTGATACCTATTGGACAGCAAATCCTGAATTCAGTTGACCAACCTGACATCCAAACCTATGTGCTGCAAGTTAAATATCAGCTTATCATGTGGCACCTTATCAAATGCCTTTGCAAAATCCAAAAAATGACAGTATATCCCTTTCCCTCATCAACCACTTTTGTTGTGTTATTATAAAAGGCCATCATGTTACTAAAGCAAGAGGGTCCCTTAACAAATCCATGTTGACTCTCACAGATAATAGTACCTGCATCTGCCCAATGCTGTATATGGTCCTTCACTAATTTCTCCAGGAACTTAACAACCAGTGATAACACACAAACTGGCCTATAATTAGACACTTCCAGTCTGCTACCTCCCTTATGCAATGGCACTATGTTACCTTCCTTCCATTCCTTGGCTATTTTTCCCATTGCAATGTGGCACCCTGTCAAATGCCTTCACTAAATCCAAGAAAATAGCAGTATATGCCTTTGCTTCATCTACTGCTCTTGTAACTTTATTATAAAAGGCTAGAATATTACTAAAACAAGAGTGCCCCCTCACAAATCCATGTTGACTCTCAGATAACATTACCCTCATCTGCCCAATGTTTATACGGTTCCTAACTAATTTCTCCAAGATCTATACAACTACTGATGACACACAAACTGCCTCCTATAATTAGACACTTCCAGTCTGCTACTGCCCTTATGCAATGGCACTATCTTACCTTCCTTCAATTCCCTGGGCACCTTTCCTGTAGCCAGACTTTCACTGAAAAGCCAGGTCAAAGGAGCTGTCAGTTCCTTAGCACATTCTCTGAAAACTTGTGGTGAAATACCATCCAGTCGTGGGAGGTAGATAATAATAAACAACAATAAAGAGATGAATTAGTAAAGAGTAAATGTTAAAAAGAAGGATGAAAGTAAAATGCAATCTGCAGAGATGAGATTTTTACGAGCAATTAAAGAATGTATAAAATCGGATCATATAAGAAATGAAGACATCTGAAAAGAAGTAGATATCTATGATGGAATCGAAAAGATCTAGGGAATATAGTGAGAAATGGAAAGAACATCTATTTAGGATGGAAAGATATTGGCTACAAAATAGGTAGATAAATTTAGATCATACGGAAAGAGGGGGGGGGTACAAGAGATACAAGCAGCACGATGGAAAGACCAGTGAAGTAGGAACAGGAAAATGCCTAATCCTTGAAGAGAAGAAGAAGAATTAGCAAATAACATGTTACGTACAAATAAAATGTAAAAAGTTTGGCAAAGCAGTAACTACATATAAATATAACTTAAATCCAATTACAGTTGAGACTTGTACTACTACTAACAGTATTTCATGTGCAGAGAGTTTGAAGCAATCTGGTGTGAGTTGGAAGCTAACAAGATCATTTACATAGTGGGGTGTTGTTACAGACCTGGTGGATCGGTTGCTAGTGGTGAAGAAATGTGTCACCAAATAGAAAAGATGAGCATGAAAAGAGTAATCAGAATGGGAGAATTTATTTATCCAAATATTGATTGGGTAGCAGTAAAATCTCATGAGAAGAATGAAAATGCATTTATTGAGCTGTTGCAGGACAACTACTTCAAGCAGTTGCATGTGACAGAAGGAACTCGAGGTCAAAGAGTGTTAGATTTGATTATAGTGTCAGAGGGCAGTTTCACTTAAAGACATAACTATTCTGCCTCCAGTTGGTGACAGTGATTATGCAGTACTCACTTGGGAAGTAACTAAGTTTATAAATGTTCCATTCAGGAAAGGTTACATGCTGAACTACATTGCAGGAAATTATGACCAAAATGGGAGTATACTGAGTTCAGTAGAATGGGATTAGGAATGGAAGCAAATATGGGACCATAGCAGAAGAGCTTCGGCAGGAGTTCGTGATAATGAAAAGCGACCTTCAATTCCTGCAAGAGGAATTGGAAGTGCTCAGTAAGGAGGTTCAGGATATTAAGACTGAGTTAAATGTGTTGAATAGAGTAATTAGGACTATGGAGATTACTTTTAGCTGAAGTAACTAGAATAGGTTTAAGTAAAGGAGAGTCTGCTGAATGATGAAGTAATGAATAGTATGGAAGTGATTGGGAGTCAACAGAATGAAAGCACAAGAGTTCTACAAGAAAGATGTTGCGAAAGTGAGGGAGTAAGTAAAAGAGTGTTGAGGGAAAGTAATGAAACTGGTAGAATCATGCTGAATAGTGTAGAAAATGAGACTGTGTGTGACGCTTGTTATGGGTTGAATGAAGTTTTGAGTGGTATAATATATAGT